>NW_011494773.1:4464647-4465375 GCF_000754665.1 Bison bison bison | reverse complement strand
TCCTCTGTCGTCCCCTTCTCCTCCTGCCCCCAATCCCTCCCAGCATCAGAGTCTTTTCCAATGAGTCAACTCTTCGCATGAGGTGGCCAAAGTACTGGAGTTTCAGCTTCAGCATCATTCCCTCCAAAGAAATCCCAGGGCTGATCTCCTTCAGAATGGACTGGTTGGATCTCCTCGCAGTCCAAGGGACTCTCAAGAGTCTTCTCCAACACCACAGTTCACAAGCATCAATTCTTTGGTGCTCAGCCTTCTTCACAGTCCAACTCTCACATCCATACATGACCACAGGAAAAACCATAGCCTTGACTAGACAGACCTTTGTTGGCAAAGTAATGTCTCTGCTTTTCAATATGCTATCTAGGTTGGTCATAACTTTCCTTCCAAGGAGTAAGCATCCTTTAATTTCATGGCTATAGTCACCATCTGCAGTGATTTTGGAGCCCCCAAAAATAAAGTCTGACACTGTTTCCACTGTTTCTCCGTCTATTTCCCATGAAGTGATGGGACCGGATGCCATGATCTTCGTTTTCTGAATGTTGAGCTTTAAGCCAACTGTTTCACTCTCCACTTTCACTTTCATCAAGAGGCTTTTGAGTTCCTCTTCACTTTCTGCCATAAGGGTGGTGTCATCTGCATATCTGAGGTTATTGATATTTCTCCCGACAATCTTGATTCCAGCTTGTGTTTCTTTCAGCCCAGCGTTTCTCATGATGTACTCTGCATATAAG
>NW_011494773.1:4456021-4464547 GCF_000754665.1 Bison bison bison | reverse complement strand
TTCTTTCAGCCCAGCGTTTCTCATGATGTACTCTGCATATAAGTTAAATAAGCAGGGTGACAATATTCAGCCTTGACGTACTCCTTTTCCTATTTGGAACCAGTCTGTTGTTCCATGTCCAGTTCTAACTGTTGCTTCCTGACCTGCATACAGATTTCTCAAGAGGCAGGTCAGGTGGTCTGCCTGATATGTAGCACTATGTAAATTTGGTGTTGCTAGTAATAAAGAGGGCTTCCCTGGTACCTCAGGTAGTAAAGAATCCACCTGAAATGCACGAGAGCCTGGTTAGATTCCTGGGTTGGGAAGATCCCCTGAAGAAGTGATAAATTCCCCACTCCAGTATTCTTGGGCCTCCTTGGTGCCTCAGATGGTAAAGAATCAGCCTGCAAAGCGGGAGACCTAGGTTCCATCCCTGGATTGGGAATATCCCCTGGAAGAGGACATGGCAACCTACTTCAGTATTCTTGCCTGGAGAATCCCCATGAACAGAAGAGCCTGGCAGGCTACAGTCTATGGGGCTGCAAAGAGTCAGACAGGAATGAGTGGCTAAGCTCAGCACAACACAGTGATAAAGAAGCCACCTGTCAATGGAGGAGACATAAGAGATGCAAGTTCAGTCCCTGGATCAGGAAGATTCCCTGGAGGAGGAAATAGCAAACCACTCCAGTATTCTTGCCTAGAAAATTCCAAGGATGAGGATCCTGGCTGGCTGCAGTTCCTAGAGTCACAAGGAGTCTGACATGACTGAAGTGACCTCGCACACATGTAAATTTGAGAACCATGATTCCTGCCTTATACGGTGTATAATCTAAGACATACTAATGTCATTCAAGGATGAATATCTTTAACTTTAAAACATTTCAATTAAAATGAACAGTGGGCAATTGACAAAATAAGATGGATTAAATAGCTAATAAACATGTGAAGAAAATTCTGGTATGACTAATAATCAAGAAAAGAAAATGTTTATAATGAGTTATCTTTTTAGAGTCAAATTGATGAAATGTTATTAGTTCTTACCATCAGCAAGGGTTTGAAGAACTATATATTTCTATCCCACCAAGGAGTCAATGAGTCAGTAAATTATGTTGTTTTTTTTTTTACTCAAGCTAATTTGAATTGAGTCTCTATCACTTACCATTCCAACACTGTCCAAGTAAGATATTTTTTCTTCCTTCTTATAACTTTAAAAAAAATTTGTTTACCAAATTGAAATTATGTTCTCTCTCTCTCTCTCTTCCTCTCTCTCTCTCTCAATCTAAATATTTTAAACCAGGCTTAAAGGGCAAGGAGAGAAAGACTTTAATTTTACTTACACATAGTTCTCAGTTAACTAGGTCCTATTTTCTCTGCTCTTGCTTGCTTTAGTCTAAAAGCTCAGTTTCATCTGGTTTGTGATGAATTTCAAAGAATAGAACTTCAGACTTGCTTAAAGCAAGTCCAAAATAAGAAAGACCAAATTTATACATGAACATCAAATCTGAGACATTTTATTTTACCAAATAGATGCCTTGCTTTTAAAAAAAGGTTTCTTGTATAATTCATTTAGATAACAAGTTCCTCTAGTGAGCCTCCAACGTGATTCAATTTACAAATAACTTTCCAGAAGCATCGATAATGTCGGGCTGGGTTGTGATCACGTGATACAGGGGCTCAACCCCAGTCTTCACTATTGAAATCAACTTGCAAGAAGAGAAGCAAGGCCCAGAATATAGTCAAACAAGGTGGAGCAAACTTTCAGATATCCTCAGAGTAAAATTAATCTTTTTAACATTTGGCACTCTTACTACCTTTAGACGTTGTAGTTTATCCTTGAGTTGATATAGCTCCTGTCTACCTGGGACAATTTGTTTTTTGTTTGTGTGCCACTGCAATCAAAAAAGTTAACAGAAAGCAAGTGTTAAAGAAAACAATCTGATTGTATTGCTTGGTTGATTGAGTTCTCTCTATGGAGTCTTAAATGCAGACATCTCAAGGGCTGGAAAAATGTCAACTTATAGACTGCATGAAATTGTGGAGAATTTCAAATATCTCCTTGGGCTGTATAAATCCCCTAGTCACTACTCTAAGATATAAAGTTACTTGATTTCCTGGACAATTAGCCGATTGTGTTTTTAATATTTCAATGAGATATTTTGGTGTGAGAACACAACTATGAATAATAGATAGAAAAGTTCTGAAAAAGCATAAGTAGAAAGTATATTATAGCCAAAAGAAAGAGCTTCTTTCCTTAGTGAATCAAAAAAGCAACTCTACAGTGGGTATTATTTCTACTGTTGAACAAATAGGTAACTATGGTTCAAGTTATTGGCTCATAGACAAGAGGAGCACAGACCTATAATTTTCCCCCAAAGACTTAAGGATGATGACAGAGAATAAAGTCTCAGCTAGGAGCTTGCCAATGATTTCCTTGGAGCCACAAGAGTCCTGGGACATTATGAAGATAATAATGAATATTTCAATTAGAAAAGATAACTGAAATGACTTAAGAAATAAGGGCATATGTAGATCATTACTTGAAAAGCTCAAGGGTAGTGCTTCATGCATACCTGGTTGAATTTAGGAGCTAAAGTCATTCCAAAGGGAACTGGTTTTTGTCTCTGTGACGATTAGTTTTATGTCTCAACCTGACTGGGTCATGGAGGTCCCAGGTATCTGGTCAAACATTATTCTGTGTATATGTGTTTTTGAGAGTTATTGGAATGGCACAGAATTCACTACCAATTCTAACTCAAACACACTCCTCATCACCATAGGGGAAGAGAGAATTGTCCTTACTATGGAGCCCTGTACCAAGGTCCCAGGATAAAAAATCTCTGGAATTGACCAAACCCCATAGCAACTGTTGCCATAAGCCTCAGGATCTAAACTGGCAAGTTCCCTGACCCCATATTGGTAAAATATCCATCCTGTATCGACCCTATAGCACCCTAGTGAAAGAAAGAAAGTGAAAGTCACTCAGTCATGTCTGACTCTTTGTGACCCTGTGGGCTGTAGCCTGCCAGGCTCCTCTGTCCATGGAATTCTCCAGGCAAGAATACAAGGGAGTGGGTAGCTGTTCCCTTCTCCAGGGGATCCTCCCAACCCAAGTATCAAACTGAGGTCTCCTGCATTGTAGGCGGATTCTTTACTAGCTGAGCCACATCATTCCAGTAGGAATTTTTCTGTCTTGAGGTTATAAAAACTGGCTGCTAGCCTGTGAAAGGGTTTGGCTCTCTCTTGAGCCGGCTGACTGTTCTAACAGTGTCTCCCACTCTAATAAACTTTATTCTCTTCTCATCCTGCCTCATGTCTGGAAATTCTTTTCCAACCTGCTCACGGACCACAGCAGTTACTGCAAGTCAATTAATTGGATGTGAAGGTAACAAGTTTGATCTTTGTCCCTAAAAATCTATGAAAGGCATAGATGGATGCCATACCCATTTCAAGAAAAGTCTGAACATGGGAAGTGGTGGAGGCTGCATTGGTAAATAGCAGCACTCAACCCATGCTTCCTAGGGATTAACTGTGGGGCTCAACCTGGGAGCCAGTATGACACCACCCAAGGAGGCTGCTTAGAAGGAAGGTGGGACTCCAACAGAGTAAAGCACTGGATGCCCACGGTCTGGGGAGGAATTACAAGCAGACACCAAAATGAGAAGCACTGCTTTAACCGAGGCTGTTCACACTGGGGAAATTTTTGAGAAAGACACAAAAATTCCCCAAGAGATAATGAGTCAGCTTTGGCCACCCGCCAGGCTCAGAGACCAGCAAAGTGAGATCATGTGGGGAGGAGCCAGCCAAGTGTCACCTTTCCTGCCCCTAATACATCTTCTTCCTCTCGCTATTCCCCTCCCTGCACCCCCACGCTACTCCCAGAACGGACAAGGAAACAGCGCAGTTGGGTGAAATAAGAACTTTAACCTCAAATAAAGCTCGGAGTCTAGATTACTACCACGGACTGGCCATTTTAATTCTGAAATGAGATTGTTATTGCATTTAGAAGTACAAGAGAATCTTTTCTTAATTAGCTAAGAGCCATGAGACCTGCCCCAGTCTTTTCTGAAGGTCCAAGGAAGAAAGAACCTACACGAGTGTTTTAAAGGGGCAGAGTTTTATTTTGCTTTCGCTTTGTTCTCACACCCTAGAAAGTCTCACTTGTCAGTCACAGTGCTTGTATCTGGACGGCGTTCTTTTTGGTACTGTAAACATAATGATTGAAGGCGGTGCTGCGGAATAAAAGCTAGATTCAAATGTCAGCTCCACCACCCGTAAGCTATGTGAACCTGGTTGAGAAACTTGGCCATTGCAGTCTTTTTCTCTGGAAAATGGGGATAATGATTATTCCCAAAGGGAAACCCAGTCCAGTATTCTTACCTGGAGTATCCCATGGACAGAGGAGTTGGGTGGGCGGGCTACAGTCCATAGGGTCTACAGTCCAAAGAGCTGGACTTAACTGAAGCAACTTAGCACAGCTCAAGGCAGTAACTCACAGAGCTGATGTGAGGGCTAAATAAAATTATGTAGGCAAAATCGCTGAGTACTGTGCCTACCATAGTGAGTGCTCTCTAAATAGTAACAATAATTATTTTTACCAAACAGTCACAATTAACCTCTTTCTCCTTGTCTCCAAGAGTGTCTTGATATTTGTCAGACAACTCATTTCTCTGCTACTCACTAAACTCATCTTTTGGATTTCAAATTGTTTTCTTTCTAATTGCAAGACAATTACAACGTGCTGTTAGTTTCTGCTGCACAACAGCACGAAGCGGCCATAAGTGTACACATACTCCCTCCTTCTTGAGCCTCTCCAGGCACCCTCCCCCCCGGCCCGCAATCCCATCCCTCTAGACTGTTGCTGAGCACTGGACTGAGCTCCCTGCATTGTGCAGCAACTTCCCACTAGCTATTTACACGTGATAGTGTGTAGTTATCAGTGCTACTTTCTCAACTCATTTCACCCTCTTCTTCCCCAGCTGTGTCCACAAGTCCATTTATTGATTTCCTCATTCCGTTTCCGCTTATTTCTGCTCTGATTTTTATGATTTCTTACCTTTTTCTAACTTTGGGTGTTTTCTTTAAGCTCTGCCCTCTGAAGTAAAAGTCTGCAGTCATTCCTAGCAGCTGGCAGCACTGCAATGGGCAGTGGGAAGTATATCCAATTGAAAACTGCAGGCAGAACTCTCGAGCAAGTGAACAGCGATTGCTTTGCCTGGCAACTCCCCAGTTCCCTGCAGAGTGAAAAATCCTCTGCCCCCTTGGTAGGAATGCTCTAGGATTTTGAAGACTTCGGGGTTCATCATACTGATTTTCCACCACTTTTGAGATAATCATTTCACTGAAATTCCAGTTGCATGGGGCACATCGCATTGTGGCATTTTCAAATATTTCTGCTTATGTTATAAGAATTATTGTCTGATTTCTTCCTTATAGGTGGGAAAGGAAAGAATTAACATGATTTAAACTTTACAAAAAAGATCTTCATGACCCAGATAATCACGATGGTGTGATCACTCACCTAGAGCCAGACATCCTGGAATGTGAAGTCAAGTGGGCCTTAGAAAGCATCACTACGAACAAAGCTAGTGGAAGTGATGGAATTCCAGTTGAGCTATTTCAAATCCTGAAAGAGGATTCTGTGAGAGTGCTGCTCTCAATATGCCAGCAAATTTGGAAAACTCAGCAGTGGCCACAGGACTGGAAAAGGTCAGTTTTCATTCCAATCCCAAAGAAAGGCAATGCCAAAGAATGCTCAAACTACCACACAATTGCACTCATCTCACACTCTAGTAAAGTAATGCTCAAAATTCTCCAAGCCAGGCTTCAGCAATATGTGAACCGTGAACTTCCTGATGTTCAAGCTGGTTTTAGAAAAGGCAGAGGAACCAGAGATCAAATTGCCAACATCCACTGGATCATGAAAAAAGCAAGAGAGTTCCAGAAAAACATCTATTTCTGCTTTATTGACTATGCTAAAGCCTTTGACTGTGTGGATCACAATAAACTGTGGAAAATTCTGAAAGAGATGGGAATACCAGACCACCTGATCTGCCTCTTGAGAAATTTGTATGCAGGTCAGGAAGCAACAGTTAGAACTGGACATTGAACAACAGACTGGTCCCAAATAGGAAAAGGAGTACGTCAAGGCTGAATATTGTCACCCTGCTTATTTAACTTATATGCAGAGTACATCATGAGAAACGCTGGACTGGAAGAAGCACAAGCTGGAATCAAGATTGCTGGGAGAAATATCAATAACCTCAGATATGCAAATGACACCACCCTTATGGCAGAAAGTGAAGAGGAACTCAAAAGCCTCTTGATGAAAGTGAAAGTGGAAAGTGAAACAGTTGGCTTAAAGCTCAACATTCAGAAAACGAAGATCATGGCATCCGGTCCCATCACTTCATGGGAAATAGACGGAGAAACAGTGGAAACAGTGTCAGACTTTATTTTTGGGGACTCCAAAATTACTGCAGATGGTGCCTGCAGCCATGAAATTAAAAGACGCTTACTCCTTGGAAGGAAAGTTATGTCCAAACTAGATAGCAGATTCAAAAGCAGAGACATTACTTTGCCAACAAAGGTTCATCTAGTCAAAGCTATGGTTTTTCCTGTGGTCATGTATGGATGTGAGAGTTGGACCGTGAAGAGAGCTGAGCACTGAAGAATTGATGCTTTTGAACTGTGGTTTTGGAGAAGACTCTTGAGAGTCCCTTGGACTGCAAGGAGATCCAACTAGTCCATTCTGAAGGAGCTCAGCCCTGGGATTTCTTTGGAAGGAATGATGCTAAAGCTGAAGCTCCAGTACTTTGGCCACCTCATGCAAAGAGTTGACTCATTGGAAAAGACTCTGATGCTGGGAGGGATTGGGGGCAGGAGGAGAAGGGGACGACAGAGGATGAGATGGCTGGATGGCATCACTGACTCGATGGATGTGAGTCTGCGTGAACTCTGGGAGTTGGTGATGGACAGGGAGGCCTGGCGTGCTGCGATTCATGGGGTCGCAAGGAGTCGGACATGACTGAGGGACTGAACTGAACTGAACTGAAGCTGATTACTCTTGAAAATGGAAAGCCTCTCATCTTAAAGTGCATTAGGTAATCAATCTCAGGTTATCCTCTGTCTTCTAAAATCTTATAAAAATTAAAAAGGATCCATAAAACTAGCATGCAATGATAAGCAGGGCTACTCAAATGAAAAAAATAGAAAATTGGCAAAGAGGGCATGAAGTGCATGTCAAATATCTGCTGTTTCTACCTGGCTGTATTGGGATGTTATTGTGCTCGAGGATCTTATTGTCAAAAGAAGCCTCAGGCGTTGTCTATATCAGTCTCCTCCATCCCCTTCTATCTTGCCATCTGATCCTGACCCTCCCGACTGATGATCCTTAGCTTCTGCCATGATTTATTGGACTGCTAGAATAGTTACCTCATTCAATGTTTTGTTTTAGAGATATAATACATTTTTGTGGTTCAAAATTTAAAAGGCCCAAATGGGTATATAGTAAAATAATTCTTTTTTTTTTTGTCTCAAAACACATCTTGCGGGATCTTAATTCCCCAACCAAGGATCAAACCCATGCCCTCTGCCATGGAAGAGCAGAGTCCTAACCACTGCACCCACAGAGAATTCCCTGTCTTATCCTTATTCACAGATAACCACTGGATATTCCCAAAGGGAACTATTGTTATCAGCTTAATATTACGTAATGGATTTTTCACCTTGATTATTTTGGGGAGAGGGAATGTGGACCCTCTTTTAATATCTTTATCAAATTTGTTACAGTATTGTTTCTGTTTAAGGCTTTGGTTTTTTGGCTCCAAGGCTTGTGGGATCTTAGTTCATTGACCAGGAATCGAACCCACAGTTCCTTCATTGGAAGGCAAAATATTAACCACTAAGTCCCCTGCATCTTGAAATTTTAACCTAAATTTTTTTTAGAAATTATTCCTTATCCATACATAAAGAGCGTTCTCATTCTTTTTTATAGCTGTGTAATTTTCCATTGTATGCATATACCATAATTCATAATTCAGCTAGTCCCCCGCTGTTGACATCTGTACTATTTACAATATTCTGTATCTCAGAAAATGATATGATGAATAATTTTGCATAAATGCATTTCCTACATGTGTATGAATACATCTGCAGATGAAATCTCAATAGTAAAATTACTGAGCAGGAGGATATATGCATTTATAATTTGGATGTGTCCACATAAAGATAATGGACACACACACACACTCATGTTACATGGCATGGGAGAAAACTAGGGGAATTTTTTTTTCTTTTCTTTGGCTGTGCTGGGTCTTTGCTGCCTGGGTTTGTTCTAGTTGTGAGCAGGGGCTACTCTTCACTGTGGTGCCCGGGCTTCTCGTTGTGTTGGCTTCCCTTGTCGTGGGGCACAGGCTCTCGGAGCACAGGCTTCAGTAGTTGCAGTGCTTGGGATCTGCAGGTGCGGCTCGTGGGCTGAGTTGCTCCTCGACATGTGGGATCTTCCCAGACCAGAGACCAACCTTGAGTCCCCTGCATTGGCAGGGGGGG
>NW_011494773.1:4426768-4455921 GCF_000754665.1 Bison bison bison | reverse complement strand
CATGTGGGATCTTCCCAGACCAGAGACCAACCTTGAGTCCCCTGCATTGGCAGGTGGATTCCTAACCACTGTGCCACCAGGGAAGTCCCAGAAAAGTAGGTTTGTTGGGAAAACTCACAGGTGGGAAGGCTGGTAGTGTGTAAGTCTTCACTGTCCTGTTAAGCTCCCAAGGAGAGGCCTTTTGCACTGGGCACTACAGGATGTACCATGGCAAGCCCAGGAAGAAGACCCTACACATTCAGCTCTTTGCATTTCTAGGGTGATCCAGGAGACAGCACTTCCTTAATTCTGTAACAGGTGATGCTTCCTGGACTGGGAACTGTCCGCTCAGTTAGTGACTTTGTATACTAATGTTGCTCTTAACCACAGGTCTCCCACTAGCCTAAAGGCCCAACTCCAACCTGGTGAACTAGTTCACTGCTAAGCTACAAGAGGGTAAAGAATCCGCCTGCTAATGCAAGAGACTCAGGTTTGATCCTTGGGTTGGGAAGATCCCCTGGAGAAGGAATGACAACCCAGTCCAGTGTTCTTGCCTGGAGAATTCCATGGACAGAGGAGCGTGACGGGCTACAGTCCATGGCATGGCAAAAGGAGTCAGACAAGGCTTAGCAACTAAACAACAAACTACAAGAAGTGAAAAGTGAAAGTGAAGTTCAGTCGCGTCTGACTCTTTGTGACCCCATGGACTGTAGCCCAGCAGGCTCCTCCATCCATGGAATTTTCCAGGCAAGAGTACTGGAGTGGATTGCATTTTCCTTCTTCAGGGGCTCTTCCTGACCCAGGGATCAAACCCGGGTTTCTCACATTGCAGGCAGACGCTTTTACCGTCTGAGCCCCTAGGGACAAGAAGGATAAGGGAAAAAAATTTAGAGGAGGCAGAGAGCTGTGACGATTCCCAGGATTCCTTTCCTTAGCTGTGTATGTGCCTGCCTGCACTTCAGTCCTGTCTGACTCTTTGCAATGATATGGACCGTGGCCTGCCAGGGTCCTCTGTCCAGACAAGAATACTGGAGCGATGATCTTCCAGGGGGTCTTCCCAACCCAGGGATAAAGCCTGCATCTCTTACGTCTCCTGTATTGGCAGGCAGGTCTTTACCACTAGGGCCACCTGGGAAGCCCCCTTTCCCCAGCTGGTCCCAGTCCAATAGCCCTGCATAGAGGTTACGGTAATTTACACTCACGCTAATGAATGACAGGTTTCCTCATACCTGGAACCATGAGGACATTATCATCTTTTCTGATGTTTGATAATATGGTGGCAAAAAGTGTAGCCTCAGTATGGTGTAAGTTTATATTTCTTTTTTTATTATCTAGACTGAGCATCTTTTCATATGTTTTAAAATAACTAATTTTCCTTTTTTGTGATATGCCTGTTCATATCCTTTCCTATTTTTATATTGGATTATTGGTCTTTTTGTTATTGCTTTCTGGAGATTTTTATCTCTCATATATGTTAGGAAATTAATGCTTTGTAACATGAATTGTAAGTGTTTCCCAGTTTATCATCTGACTTTTGACTTTGCTTATGGTGGATTCTATCTTGCAGGAATTTAATTTTTTATGCAGTTGAATTTATCACTTTTCTTTTTTTGGATTTTATGTTATATAGAAAGAACTATGTACTCTGAAATTATTTTAGAAAGCAACACTTGTGCTGCAGGCTTTTTTTTTTTTTAAGGACGTTCATGTAGTACTTCTTTTTCTTTTTTTTTAGACATTTGAATCTTTATCTAATAATTTCTAGTTTTTCAAGTTGAGGATACATAGTATAAATCTGTACATCATTTTTTTATCTAAGGAATTAGGAGTTGCCTGCTCTTTTTAAGTACTCAGTTATTTTAGTATGCTAACCATTCAATCAGTCAGCCTTGTTTTCTATGACTGTAAACTGTCTTAGGATCAATTTCCCTAGAATTATAAGCAGGTAGATAGTACTAGACTTCCATGAAGCTTATATAGACATCTTTTCCAGTTTTTTTTTTTTTTTTTTTTTTAATGCTTATCTAGCATTCAGCCATTCTTGCTGGGTTTTAAGCAGTATTATATAACTTTATCCAAGTTGCTCATAAGAACTTTTTAATGAGAAAAAAAGCTGGTTTTCATACACATAGCTAAGTGGAATAAAAGTTTCAGTTGAAAGGTTGTAGAACCAATTCCAGTGCCAGGGGATGGTGAGGGTTTCCCACATATCCAAACACACAAGGCTGCAACACCAGCCAAGCGTCCTCTGTGCCTGTGTGCAAATCACTTCAGCTGTGTCCAAGTCACTTCATGGGGTTATTTGCAATCCCATGAACTGTAGTCTGCCAGACTCCTCTGTCCATGGGGTTCTCCAGGCAAGAAGACTGGTATGGAGGTATGCCCTCTTTCAGGGAATCTTCCAGATCCAGAGATCAAACCCATGTCTCTTGTGTCTCCTGCACTAGCAGGTGAGCTCTTTACCATTGGCGCCACCCAGAGTCCCACAAGGCAGCTCAGTTCTAGTACCATCTACCCAGAGACAGAGTCAGCTCTCACAGGTTAAGCACTCTGTCCGAGGAGACTGCCCTCTACTTCAAATGCACATTGCAAACTCAGGTTGTTATTTATCCTTGTTTCCGAGATCTCTGCACAAAATTTATACATAGGATTTGTAACTCCTCCTCTCTGTCTCTCTTCTTTCTGGAGTTTTCCCCACCCCACTTCTCTTGTTTTTTACATTTTGTTTAATTAATTTATTAATTTTTGACTGCGCTGGGTTTTCGTTGCTGTACATGGGCTCTCACCATCTGTGGTGAGTGGGGGCTATTCTTCAGTTGTGGTGTAGGGACTTCATTGCAGTGGATTCTCTTTTTGCAGAGCATGGGCTCTCAGATGTGCAGACTCAGCAGTTGTGGCACAGGGACTTAGTTCCCTTTTGGCATGTGTAATCCTCCTCGAGCAGGGATCAAACCCATATTCCCTACATTGAAATGTGAAAGTGAAATTGTTAGTCACTCATTCATGTCCGACTCTTTATGATGCTATGGACTGTAGTCTGCCAGGCTCCTCTGTCCTTGGAATTCTCCAGGCAGGAATACTGGAGTTGGTTGCCATTTCCTTCTCCAGGGGATCTCCCCAATCGAGGGATCAAACTCGGGTTTCCTGGATTGCAGGCAGAGTCTTTACCCTCCGAGCCATCAGAGAAGCCCTCCCTATATTGGCAGGCAGAATCTTAACCACTAGATAACCAGGGAAGTAAGCCCTCTTGCCTTTTAGAAATTGTAGCTCCTCAACTCAGTCCTCTGCTTTTTAGATCAAAAAGAGTGTGGTTTTCTGTTAGATTTTCACCTGCCTGTCTCTGCCTGCCACCTGCTTAAGTTAAACACTAATGAGAAAACAAGAATAGGAGGAGGAAGAAAAAGAAAGGAAAGACGAGGATAGACTGACACTCATCCGGTGCATTTACCTCTCCCAAGTGTCAGCTCCCCTTCAAAATCAGTTTGTTAATTGTCCAGTGCTTTCAGGTACTTTTTTGTGTTGTATCCAGAGTTTGCAATTGTTATCTATGGGAAGACAGTATGCAGGAGCTTACTTGGCCTTACTAGAAGCAATGAAAAACAGAATATTTAAAAGATGCTTGTAATTAGAGCCTATTGATTAAAAAAAAAAAGGGCAGCATTTCTCTTAAAGATAGAACTCTAGGGAAACATTTTAATGGTCCTTTGGCTTATGTAAATGTTAAGGTCAAAGCTAGAAGGGATAAGAGATATTACCAAAAAATGGGATGCAAAAATTGTGATGCATAATGAAATAACAGGACTATAGTTCCCTGGGGATGAGACTGAGGGTGTTTCTAAGATAAGAAGAAAAGGATGGGGAAGAAGGGTGACATTAGAGTACCAGAGGAACTTGGCAGGAGGCAGGGTACTAAGAGATGAAAGAAACAACTAAGTAAATAAAGGAGCCCCTGATGCAGAGGAAAGAGTGTCAGGATGGTCTGATATTCAAGGGCAAGTTGTATCTCTGTTTTAGTCCTTCTCTTTAACCCAACTCACAGTTTATATCCCACTAATTATAAAAAAAATTTCAAAAGGGGGCATATACACTTTATCTGATTACTTTCTTGTATTGATTACATACTACTTCTCTAGCAGGTATATTATCTGAAAAATCATCACTAAATTAACTTTAGGACAACAGCCTCCTAGAAAGATTAATGATATATAATTTACCTTTATGAAAGAAGCAAGCATCCAATAAATTAGAAAATGCATACCATCATCCAATAAATTGTGAAATATCCCAAGTGCTTACCTTATTGATTATTTGACAAATGGACTTCACATTCATTCAGTTACATCATTCCTATTTTCATGTCACTTGCTCTATTGTTTGCTTAAATGTATGTCTTTTCACTAAAAATGTTAGGTGTACTTCATCCATTCTGTGTCCAGGAGGGATAATGAGCAAAGATGATCACTTTGGAACACTGAATAGTCCTTGATCACGTGTCACTGCTGTTACTGCTTCAGATGCCTGGGTTCCAATAATAGTCTCATTCTATCTATAGATAGGTTGCCAAAAGTTTAAATGTATTTTATATAAAAGATTCTTTTATTATTTTCAGCACAGCCCATAATTCCATGTTGGGAAATATTTGCTTCTAAGTAACAATTTTCCTTTCCATTTCAATAGGAAAAAAAGGTATAATTGGCAAGCAGAGTGTCTGCCTGGGTAAGACCAACAAGGTTGAAAAATTTCCATATAAACACAAAATATCTGTGTTTTAGTTAGCCTGGTAGCATTTGCATAGATAAATACACAGGATTTGTTTTCACTTAAAAACAATGAAAATGATTTGTAAGTACTATATCAAGATACTTTTTTAAAGTTGCCCCTCCCCCACCTTCTGTTTTTTCTGATAACCATTTATTTCTATTCCTTTCATTAAATAACCTCTTAAACTTTATCAGTTCCCTAGGGTGAGCATGATGCTGATACTGAAGCTGAAGCTCCAGCACTTTGGCCACCTAATGAGAAAAGCCCACTCAAAGGAAAAGACCCTGATGCTGGGAAAGATTGAGGGCAGGAGTTAAAGGGGGGGAACAACAGATGAGATGGTTGGATGGCATCACCAACTCAATGGACATGAGTTTGAGCAGACACTGGGAGATAGTGGAGGACAGGGAAGCCTGGCATGCTGTAGTCCATGGGGTCACAAAGAGCTGGACACAACTTAGCGACTAAACAACAAGGTTGACCATAAGAAAGTACCAACCTGAATGGCTTAAAAACAACAGAAATGTATTACCTCGCAGTTCTAGAGCCTAGAAGTCCAAAATCAAGGTGTTACCAGTACACACATACTTTTTGAAATCTGAAGGGGAGAATCTTTTGTTGGCTCTTCCTAGTTTCAGGCAGTTTGCTGGCAATCTCTGGCATTCCAAGACTGGAAGCTGCAGAATTCCAACCTCTGACTTCATCATCACATAACATTCTTCCCCTTCCTTATCACCATTGTCTTCTTAGAAAGACATCTGGCCATGTTGGATTAGGATCCACCCTACTTTAGTATGAACTCATCTTAATTAACTGCATCTACAATCACGCTATTTCTCGATAAGGGCATATACTGAGGTATGGAGGGCGGTTAAAATTTTAACATTATCTTTTAGGGAAGCACAGTGCAACCCAAGAAATCACTTTGCTCAGCCTTTTGGATGGGTCTGACTCCACGTTTAGCTCAAGAGCTTGACATGTGGCTCAGACCTAGACAATCAGAGCTTTCCTTTAAGTTGCCTCTCCCCCAGCTTCCATTTTTCTGATAATCAGAGAACATTCTCCTGCCGGGGCTGCTTGGTTCAGGTCTCTGCCTATCTACGAGTCAGAGTTAATTAAACACAATGGGGATTTTGCTGAGATTTCAAAGGAAGGAGCACTCTGGTTTAATTGTGCATTGTTTAATTCTGAACCTAAGGCATGTTAAGCCTAGACTCCCTGCTGGCAGCACGCTTACCATGAATTGTGTTCATTCATGGAGGAATGTTGAGGAGAGAGAAGGAGAGGGGGAAGGAGATTAGTCAGGGTTCTCCAGAGAAACAGAACTAAGAAGTCATTTCTTGCAATGATGGAGACTGAGAAGTCACAGGATCTGCAGTTAGCAAGCTGCAGACTGGGGTCTCCAGCTAAGAGATCCAAGACTATACTGGTGATGTATTTCCAGTCTGAAGACCTGAAAACTGGGAGAACTGATGGTGTAAATTCCAGTCCCCAAACTGGCAGCCTTTAGACCCAACAAGAGCCAGTTTTTCCAGTCAGAAGGCAGGAAAAGACTGATATCCCAGCTCCAGCAGCGTTTATAGGCCATCAGACCTTCAACGGATTGCTTGAGGCCCACCCACATTAGAAAGAGCAATCCGTTTTATTCAGTCTAATGATTCAAATGCTAATCTCATCTTAAAACCCTCTCTCTTCAAAAACAGTCCTCTTTTTTACCCTCTCCAACCTTTTAAATATCTTTGAGGCAGCCCTTATGCTAAGGATTGCCAAAGCAAGTTTCAGGACACTTCTTTTGCAAGTATTCTCATTTGAGATTGTAGAGGTATTGTTCCTGGTGAAGTTAAGGTTCTTTCTTCACTGCTGCTGCTGCTGCTAAGTCACTTCAGTCCTGTCTGACTCTGCAAGACCCCATAGACGGCAGCCCACCAGGCTCCCGCATCCCTGGGATCCTCCAGGCAAGAACACTGGAATGGGTTGCCATTTCCTTCTCCATTTCGTCACTGCAAAATAATTCAAAGACAAAGCAGGGAGATTAAGAAACTAAAATGAAAGTATTTAAGCAAGAATACACCCTCCAAGGGAGAGCAGGCACACAGATGAGGGGCTACTACCCTGGGTTTCTTTGGCAAGTTGTGAGGGGCATACACATGAAGGGGCGGGATATTCACTGGGTAAGGAAGAGTTTGAAAAGGCTCATTTTGAAAAAAAACCATGATGCTGGGAAAGATTGAAGGCTGGAGAAGAAGGGGACAATAGAGGATGAGATGTTGCATGGCATCACTGACTCGATGGACGTGAGTTTGAGTGAACTCCAGGAGTTGGTGATGGACAGGGCGGCCTGGCGTGCTTCGACTCATGGGGTCACAAAGAGTCGGACATAACTGAGCGACTGAACTGAACTGAACTGAAGGAAGAGTTTGGGGATCATATTCCTTGGTTTTCATCCCAGCTCCATTTTCCCGAGGAGAGGGGTGATTCTTGTCCTTATTTAGCTTAGATCAGAAGTGTTAAGGTGTCAGCTCAAAATGAGTACTCCTTATCTGCAAGGCCAGTCTTATTGTAATGAGAGCACAATGAACAACTGGTCACAGTTTGAAGGCACGAGATTCTTGCCTTTCTCTACCTGTCTTTGTCTACTGCCCAGACACTTATCACCCAAAATGTATGGTTTCCTATCAGTCCAGAGGCTCCTGCTTTCTTTTGTCTGCGCATGGACCCCTACTGTTCACCATTTGCATGATTTCCTGCCACCTGGCCCCTGCCCCCATTTCTCTGCGCATTCCTGGCCACCTGCCTGCTGGAACAGTATTTTACACCTATTATTTGTTCTTAATCCTTGGGGTCTTAAACTGACACCAAAAAAAATTTTTTTAACATCTTGTTATAGATGCTTTTATATTTTGGTTAAATTATTCCTGTATGGAATAGTTTTAAAAATGGAAAAAAAAAGAACGAAGAGTTGTTCTGTACTTTTCAAACATCTAGCTATTTCTATTTTTATGATGAAATTTTCTTTAGACAGAACAAAACATTGCAATGGGACATCTCAGATACTAAATCCTTAGACCTCTTCAGTTTTTAACCTGAAATTATCCTATCGTATTCAAAAAGAAGCTTATTCTCTACCATTTACATCCCAAAACTTGGTGCTTCTGAACCCTCAATTAAGCCTAGCTAACTTAATTATCTTAGCTAAGTGTTTCTTTCTCATTCAGCTTGTAGTTCATTTATCCCTTCTTGGGATATAAGTCATTATGATAGAGCTATATAACCAATATACTTGTTTGTCAGGAAGTTATTTTAATGTCTTTGAAAGACTGAATTATCACAGTTTGAGTTCCATATCAAAATAAAGAAAGAATTGAATTCAAGCCCAATAAAGCCATCTCTTCTTGGTCTTTATCCTCTTTGACTGCCCTGTATCAATTGTATATTAAAGTTCCTGACCAAATCTCATTTCACAGGGCTGCCTCTGCCTCTGTCTGTAATGTAATGACTTTTTCGACATTTTCTCTTCCCTTAACTTCTGTGGCTGACTCTCTTCCTACTTTTGGACATTCCTCCCATCTGCTTCTTTGAATCTTAGGCAGTGTCCTTGTCCATTTTCTTCTTTTCTTTCCCTTAGCAGTTGCATCCATACCCTGGTAGAATGGCCACCTCTCTGCACCTAATTTCCCTGGTATCATCTTGACTTTCTTATTTGTTCCCTTGCAGTGACTTGTGTATTTATGTTTATTGTGGTCCTTATCACATCAAAGTGCAATCGCTTTCCTGTCGGACTGTCTTTGCATCTTTGACTTTTAGATCATTGACATTAGGGATGTGGCTTCTGGTTCACCTACCCAAAACCAGACATATAGAAAGTATTCTTTTGAGTGATTGAAGTTTTCTGTCTTTACCATGCTTGTGGATAACATCTGTATGTCTGTTTAGTTCCTGAAACTAAACATGGATAAAACAAATGGAATCATTGTTTACTACTGTCAATTAGAAACGGCACTTGCCATGGGTGCTTGCCATCGGCCTCTACAAGGATTAAATCATGTGCTGCTGCCGCTGCTGACTTTCAGCATCGTCTGAGGGGAGTTCAGGGTGGAGATCAGAAATGAGGCACTCTGCACTGCAGGAAACCTGGCAGGAGAACTCTTCAGATAGTCTCAGGAGCTGATTTTATGAGCCCAATTCCTGTATCTCCTCATTTCTAGAAAAGCACTAAAAGCTTTCATGGTGATACTTGTTTCTCATGACTCGCAGAAGCCTCCCAAGACCAGCAGAAGCTTTCTACAAAAAATATGTGCTTGATTGCATGTATTTCCCCTCTCCCAAAAGTATATATATGTATAAACTGTCCTCCCTCTTGCCTCTTTGGAGCAATGTCTCAGAGGAATTTCTAGCTGAGGTGCTGTCTCCCAGGCTGCAGTAATAAAGCTTAATTCACAGCTCTCAAGTTGTATATTTTTAAAGTCAATACCACCAATCCTTCCTTCTGATTTCCTAACTTTAGTTACAGGATTAAATTTAGATTCTTCTGTTGGCCTTATCTAAGTAGTCATCAAGTCCCGTCTATTTTGCTTAGGCAAATTTTTGCATTCGATCCATTTTTTTTCATTCCCAGCTTCCAAATCTTCATTATCATTGGTCCGGAAATGTATATTAACTTTCTAAATGCTCAGTTGTGCTCCAGAGAAAGCATAGTTTTGAAGCCAGGCAGATCTAGCTTCATATCTGAGTCAATTATCAAAGGAAAAGCAATTTACTTAATGTTTTTGAACTTCCATTTCTCCATTTTTTCTTTCTTTTTTCTTTTTTTTTCATAATAATCATTATCTCCTCCACTGGATATAAACTCCTTTAGGGCAAGAATTATGTCTTACTTGACTTTCTGTTCTCATAAGCAGCTACTAATTGATGTTATTTGCTAAATAAATGAGAGTGATAATCTACCTCACAATGCTAAAGAGATAAGTTAAATGTGATAAAACATGTCAAGAGGCCCAAATAGGTATGTGGAGGGGCCCTGTTAAGGATAACTAAGACTCCTGTTGATATCATCAGATGAGCTATCAATGCAGCCAGGACCAGCTGCCAACCATGTCAGTGATGCTATTTTTGACTTCTCATTTATCCTGCCAGTTCAACCAACAACATAGTAAAGAGAATAGTCAATTGACAGAGTCTTTTTATTTCTTTAAGCAACTAAGTTTTGGAACAGTATAGCAATGGGGTAAAGCCATCATATAAACTTAAAATACATGGCATTGGCTTTGAGATTGCACTGTGGGTAGAGGAATGAAGACAAGTAGGGAGACTTAGTAGAAGCTGATAAGGTAATGAGGAAATTAATGTTAAAGGCTAGAGAAAAGGCATCCAGTCTTCTATAGTGATGGAAGCTTTGACAACATTGTCACCTATTGTAATATGGATGATATAACATATAACTAATAAACTTGTGGATTTTGCAAAACTTGTTCAAGGCAGAGCATTGAAAGTGTCAATTGGCTTCATTTAACTGCTGATAATGGAGTGATGAAAGAGAAAGTAGACCTAAAGAAACAGTTTGGATTTCAAGCAGAATTCAGAGGAAAGTCTTTCAACCTGTTTTAAGGATGGAAAATAAAACTGTTTCTCATTCCAAGCCTCTCCATATGGTTAAGTTGGCAAAGTAAGAAATAACTCTGGGGAAAGATCAAAGCCAGGGTAATGGTAGTACGATGTGATATTAGACAAAAGACCAAGTAAAGGATGTGTCTGTAAGACGATTGTGTGCTCAGTCACGTCCAACTCTTAGCATGAACCCATGGACAGTGGCACATCAGGCTTCTCTGTTCATGGGATTTTTCAAGCAAGAATACTGGAGCAGGTTGTCATTTCCTCTCCAGGGGATCCTTTCCAACCCAAGGATTGAACCTGGGTCTCTGAAGTCTCCTGCTTTGGCAGGCAGATTCTTTACTGCTAAATTACCTGCAAGCTCGTAAGATTATTAAGACCTTATAAAGACTGCCTCCTAGTTGCTCTCAACTGGATAAAAAAAAGAAAAAACAGCTTATAAAAAATGTAAGGGCCTGATTTACAGACCCTTACAGGTAAAGGAGATCAAGACAGTCAGTCATAAGGGGAATCAACCCAAAATACTCATTGGAAGGACTGATGCTGAAGCTCCAATACTTTGGCCACCTGATGGGAAAAGCTGACTCACTGGAAAAGACCCTGATGCTGGGAAAGATTGAAGGCAAAAGGAGAAGAGGGTGGCAGAGGATGAGATAATTGGATGGCATCAATGATTCAATGAACATGAACTTGGGTGAACTCCAGGAGATGGTGAGGGACAGTGGAGACTGGTGTGCTGGAGTCCATGGGGTCGCAAAGATTTGGACACAGCTTTGTGACTGAAAAACAACAACTCAGGTAAATAATTTGCAAAACTTTTAGAGGCTGTGTTCCATAGCACTCTAACCCTCTCCCCAGGGTTGAAAGAACCATAACTTTGAGTGTGTATATGGCTTTGGTCAAAAGATGCTGACCCCAAAAGTTTGTGTGGCTTATGTCCAAAGATACTAGCCCCAGTAGTAGTCATAAGCAATCTGCAAAGTTTCTAAGAGAACTGTCAGAAGGAATCAGTGCTGGTTTAGACTAGAGATTGGATTAGGACTGAAATTGTTCAAAATGAATCAAGATTTCTGGACTCTTAACCCTCTACTGTCAGGAAGTAGGATGAGAAAAAACTTCTCAACTGCAAAACCAGGCCATTTCTAAAGGAAAATAGAGTTTTATTTAGCAGGAGTGTCTGGAGTTCAGACTGTAGAGCCAAGGAGAAAAATTCAGAGGGAGTAAGATGTGGTCCTCATCAATGTCCGTTTCCTGATTCTGCATCACGGAAACTTAGCCATGTGTATCTGGCTGGATATCATCATTTCTATAAACAGGTGACCACTTGGTGATACCTGCTTCCCCTTTTTGAGTGGGAACACCTATTATAATTATCCTATTCCCTTTTCTGCACTGTTTATTGGAGATACGAGAGGGGTAGATGTTTTATAGGTTCCTACACCCAAGAAGACTCATTCTCAACGGAACCTAATTTAGCTGAAAAAATTTTGGACCTTGAGTCTGATGTTAAAATGGCATGAGACTGGGGGAGGGGAATAGGATGGGAACAGTTTTCATGTGGAAGGAATATGAATTCTTATAGCTGGAGGATAGTGCTAGATTGTTTCCACAAAGCTGATGCAATAGTATCTTCTGTTCCATGTGCTTCTTTGCAGTATGATCTTCCTGTTCCCCTACCAAGCCATGGAATATATTTTCCTTCTCCTTAAATTTGGCATGCCCCATGGGGCTTTCTTCATAGCTCAGTCAGAAAAGAATCTGCATGCAGTGCAGGAGACTCAGGTTTGATTCCTGGGTCTGGAAGATCCCCTGGAAAAGGAAATGGCAACCCACTCCAGTATTCTTGCCTGGAGAATTCCATGGACAGAGGAACCCAGAGGGCTACAGTCCATGGAGTTGCAAAAGTTGGATGTGACTTAGCTATGAAATCATCGGCAGCAGCAAGCAGCATGATATTTTTTGAACAAAAGATTGAAGCAGATATTATGCTGTGCAAATTCTGAGGCTGGTCCTTCAAAGATCTATCGCTTCTACTTTTGCGGCTAGGAACACACATTAGAATCTCACTACCATGCTGTGAGGAAGCCCAAGGAGTCCCAGGAGAGGCTCAAGTAGATGAAAATTGAGGCTCCTGCTTGATTACCCCAGCTGAGTTTTCAGTCAGAACCAACTATAACAATATAAATAAGACAATTTTAGACTTTCTAGTCTTCTTATCACCTCAGTTCAGTTCAGTTCAGTCACTCAGTCATGTCCAACTCTTTGTGACCCCATGAATCACAGCATGCCAGGCCTCCCTGTCCATCACCAACTCCCGGAGTTCACTCAGACTCACGTCCATCGAGTCAGTGATGCCATCCAGCCATCTCATCCTCTGTCATCCCCTTCTCCTCCTGCCCCCAATCCCTCCCAGCATCAGAGTCTTTTCCAATGAGTCAACTCTTCGCATGAGGTGGCCAAAGTACTGGAGTTTCAGCTTTAGCATCATTCCTTCCAAAGAAATCCCAGGACTAATCTCCTTCAGAATGGACTGGTTGGATATCCTTGTAGTCCAAGGGACTCTCAAGAGTCTTCTCCAACACCACAGTTCAAAAGCATCAAGATTCATTTGGTGTCAGCTTATCACCCCAGCTGACACCAAATGAATCTTAGGTACTCACGGAATCTTAAGAAATAATACATTGCTACTGTCTTAACAGGGGCCTCCCTGGTGGGTCAGCAGTAAAGAATGTGCCTGCCAATGCAGGAGACGTGGGTCAGAAAGATCCTCTGGAGAAGAAAATAGCAACCCAGGCCAGTATTCTTGCCTGGGAAATCCCGTGGACAGAGGAGCCTGACAGGCTACAGTCTAAGGGGTTGCAAAGAGTCTGACAGGATTTAGCAACTAAACATCAGCAATAACTGTCTGAAGAAACTAACTCTTGGGGGTGGTTTGCTACACAATAAGAGATAAAGGAAACAAAAGACATATTTGGAGACAGATTGTAAATATCCTGGCTACTGTTTGGGAGCCAAAGGAAAGGTTGGATCGGCCAGGTCATAGTTTTCTATGACCTCACACAGCTGACCTTATGGATATTTACACGCCTGGGAGTCAGTGGGTCTTCTGAGGCTTGGAGTCCTTGATGCCTGATATAGTATCTGACTTACTAAAGATTTAATAAGCTCAAGCACACCTCAAAGTGTGTGCTTAGAAATCCTCAGGTCTTACATTTGTTGCTTTTAAATCTTCAGAAATGGGAAAAATATATTCCTCAATATATTCTCAAGTTTATTTTCTTGGGTTTCTCCCACTATTCCTCTGGATATAGTCCTATCCAGTCAAAATAAACTACTCATTTTCTCCAAATATCGTTTCCTTTTCAGACTCTGTTTCTTTGCTACAGTCACTTAATCAATCACTTTTGTGGAAGTTCTCTGAAAATTAAAAGGGCTATAAACTTTTATTACTTTGCATCAGATTTTAGTTACAGGCATATTTTCTCTACAAAATTATAATTCCATAAGAGTAATGAATGTCAATTTTATTTTTGTTGCATCCTCTGTGCTAAAAGAGCCTTAAACCTAGTTGGTAATCAAAAGCATTATATTTCTGTCTACATGTCTGTCTGTCTATCTATTATATCTAAGTCTCCGATAAATCTAAACCCAATGCCTATAAAATCCAAACTCTCTGGCATGATGCATGAGGCCCTTCACAATCAGGCCTCTGCCCTCTCTCCAGCCTCATTTCTTGCCTCTCAATCACTTTCACTAGGGATTTGCAGTGATAGAAACTATTAAAGAAAAAAAAAAAAAGACAGTATGTTCAAAGGATTTGGGGCAGCTGTTAATGACAGATCACTGCTCCATAGAACCCGTGGCAGAGACTACTCTCTCTCAAGATTCCTTCTCTTTTCTCTAATAATAGAACCACTGCAAGTTAGTTGGGCAAATACTCATCTAAAATATAACTTAATTTTCCGCCTTCCTTGAAGCTTCATGTAACCATGTAACTAATTTCTATCCAATTAAATATAAAAAGAAGTGTCATGCACAGCTTCTAGGGAATGTTCTTAAAAGGTGGGGCTGATTACTTTTACACTTTTTCTCTCTGCAGCTGAGTTGCAGACATCAAGGGACTCAAGAAATCATCTTGGACCGTAAGGAGGAAGCTACATGTCAAAGATGGTAGAACAATAAAATATAATGATCAGAGCCACTGTGCACATTCTGAAATGCTTATGCCAGAATTAATTTATGTCTGAGAGCAATAAAGGTAAAGCTACTGCTATCTGAGCATCTTTGTTACTCATAGCTGAAACAAGTCTTCCATAACACCACGCCTAACCTACAGAAGGATTGTTGAATGAACCATCCTCCAAGTATCGGGGTATTCATGTGGCAATAAGGCTCCCATTTCAGTTGAAGTTTAAGCCTTTTTAGTGTACCTCATCTGGATCAACCCAGCTCGCACATGGAGAATAAAATGATAAGAATATCATTATCAAAAATGAGAATAAAACTTTCATAAGTAAAAAGGTTTGTGTTCACTTTCGGTTTTTTATTTGCTTTCCATTTAATCTAGTTGAACCTGCCTGTGCTTGTCTTTTTGACAATAGCATCACTTCCCTGCCCATTTCACGTTTAAAATCACTGAAATGTGACATGCAGTTTCAAAGAAAGAAAAAGATGCCTTTTCTTCTATAAAAGGATTCTGAGCATTGTCCCTACCCATTCTCTCCTTAAATTCCTTCATCCACTTGACCTCCCTACTCGCTATATGGGGATGACTAAAGGAAAACATTGAGGCATTTTAGCTGCTCCCATGTTTCTAATATTTCCAAGATTATCCCACATGGCCCATGAGTTTATTCTTGGTGCGAAGGCAGCCACAGCTGGCTTCCTTGGTGCTGTGACTTGTGTGGATGGCCTGATAGTGTGTAGTGCAGGAAGTGTCACATGTGAGGAAAGCTTGTTATGCTCAGATGACGGAATGGGGACAGGGATGCCCCTCTGTTATAATTCCAATTTGGCAAAGGAGGTGGGATATCAGAGGACTGTTACAGGCAGCAAAGTGATAGATGTGTGTGTGTGTGTGTGTGTGTGTGTGTGAGCTAGTTGTGGCCAACTCTTTGTGGCCCCATGGACTGTGGCCCACCTGGTTCCACTGTCCATAGGATTTCTCAGGCAAGAATACTGGAGCGGGGTGCCATTTCCTACTCCAGGGTACCTTCCTGACCCAGGGATTGAACTTGCATCTCCAGCATTGGCAGACAGATTCTTTACCACTAGCCCCACCTAGGAAACCCAAAGTGACAGATAGCCTTGCTCTTTCAAGGAAAATAAAACCTACACACAGTTGAAGATCAAAAGAAAATTGCATCATTAGTTGTCTTTAATAATTAAACTATTCATTAAATTATTACATTTTAGGAGTCAAATTCTCTGGAAATCTTTTTATTCTTATTAAGATTGTTTCCATTTGTGCTAATCTTGTTCTTTCTGTCTTAAATGTCCTTCCTATTCTTCTCTATTACATCATGTCCTTTACTTCCCTTGAGATTTTATCAAAGGCTTGCCTTTTATAATAAAAGACGGTCATAATCAACTAGCTACCTCTAAATCGGGATACTTTGTGTCTATACTTGATGTACATAGAGAGACTGAACAGAAAATCAGGATGGCAGTGATGGTTGAGCTGTTTTTGAAGCATGAAATTCAAGTTCCAGATAATCTCTGCTCAGAATGACCCCACATAAGCTTTCTGTACTGTGAGAATTCTTTGATAATGTGAGTGAGGGATTGACTTCTTTGTAAATATGAATGATCAATCCATCCAGAAATGACCAAAAGCAACCTTAGATCTTTTGAGAGAAAACACAAGCAACTTCATTTTTTGTCTACTCTATGGTGAACATGTCACTGGGTCTGCAATTATTATTAAGACAGAGACCCTGTCTTGGATGACTCTCATTCTGGCAAGGAATACAGGCATGGGCTTTAGCAACTTGGTTTATTTAGAAAATTTTGTTTCTAAAAAAGAAATCAACTTGCGCATGGAAAAATTAGAGATGCATTTTTTTAACATTGCATATCCCAGATAGTCCAGCAATAGCACCACTGGGTATTTATCTTAGACAAAAGAAAGCTTTAGTTCACACAAAAGCATTCATATGAACACTCATATCAGCATTGCCAAAGTGAACAATCCGATGTCCTTCAGTGTGTGAATAGATCAACACATTTATACATTCATACAATGGAATACTATACAGCAATAAAAAATAAATAGGCCACTGATGCAGCACAACTTGAATGGATCTCAGGGGCATTATTCTGAATGGGAAAAGAGCCAATGTCAGTAGCTTATATATATTATGACTTTATTTATAAAACTGTATTAAATGGCACAGCCATAGAGATGGAGAACCAGACAGTGGTTGCTAAGGTTAAGATGGTGTGTGCATATATGCTAAGTCGCTTCAGTCATATCCAGCTCCTTGCAATCCTATAAACTTTAGCCCACCAGGCTCCCCTGTCCCTGGGATTCCCCAGGAAAGAATACTGGAGTGAATTGCCATGCCCTCCTCCAGGAGATCTTCCAGACCCAGGGATGGACCCTGTGTCTCTTGGCCTCCTGCATTGGCAGGCAGGTTCTTTACCACTGATGCCACCTGCGAAGCCCGGAGTTACAAGCAGATAAGGGCAAAGGTAAACTCTGTACGATGCTTACAACTTCTTGTGAGTCTCAGATTATTTCAAAATTTAAAGTCTTTAAAAAAAAAATCACATATGATTGTGAGACTCGGGGGGCAGACATTCAGGCAACTCGCTTGAACTATTGGAACCAGGGGATGGAAAGCCATGTCAAGAAACACTCTATCTGGGACTTCTTTGGTATTTCAGTGGTAACGAATTCACCTTCCAAGGCAGGGGATACAGGTTCCATCCCTGGTTGGGCAAGGAAGCCCCTGCACCACAATACTGAGCCCGAACACCTCTCTAACTAGAGGAGCCTGTGCACTAGAATGAAATACAGAAAAAACACAAAAGCCTCTTTCTCTTACTGCCGCTTCTCTTGGTCGTGCCTGCTTCATTCTCTCTCTTCAAAACTAGCTTTCTATTTTTCACTTCTACCTCTATATAGAAAAACAGAAAGTGGGAAAATTGCAGTTTGTAAGTTTTAAAATCCTCTCCATTTATGCGTCCAAAGTAAGAGTGGCATTTCCTGATCTCAACTCCAAATATTACAGAAGGGATGGCCCCAGCTTCAGTCACCCACAGACTCCTTATACAAGCCGTTATTGCCAGAGACACTGAGTTGCTGCTGCTAAGTCACTTCAGTCATGTCCGACTCTGTGCAACCCCATAGACGGCAGCCCACCAGGCTCCGCCATCCCTGGGATTCTCCAGGCAAGAATACTGGAGTGGGTTGCCATTTCCTTCTCCAATGCATGAAAGTGAAAAGTGAAAGTGAAGTTGCTCAGTCATGTCCGACCCTCAGCAACTCCATGGACTGCATCCTTCCAGGCTCCTCCGTCCATGGAATTTTCCAGGCAAGAGTACTGGACTGGGGTGCCATTGCCTTCTCCAGAGAAACTGAGTTACACTGTAACAAAAAAAGTCACAGTGTCCAGGGAAAGAAGAATGGTTTAGGGCTAAGGAGACATACCAAAAAGTGGTTATACAGGTATACGAGCAAACCAATTGTATTATGTGTTACTGTGATACTATTGAAAGTATACATTTGGTCCTTCCACAGAGCTTCTAAAATTCTTGGAATTTCCTGAGTGGTAAGGCTGAAAGGCGGAGAAGGCAATGGCAGCCCACTCCAGTACTCTCGCCTGGAAAATCCCATGGACGGAGGAGCCTTTCATGTGTTGGAGAAGGAAATGGCAACCCACTCTAGTATTCTTGCCTTGGAAAAGCTCATGGACAGAGGAGCTTGGCAGGTTACAGTCCATGGGGTCACAAAGAGTCAGACACAAGTGAGTGACTATGAAGGGAGAAACCTTAAACAAAAGAGTTTGGAGAAATGGGGGGATGAGATGAACTGGGAGATTAGGATCGGCATATACACACTAGTGATACTATACATAAAATAAAACCTTCTGTATAACACAGGGAACTCTCTTCCATGCTCTATGGACCTAAATGGGAAGGAAATTCAAAAAAGAGGGCTATAAAGATACAGATAGCTGATTTACTGTGCTATACGGTAGAAACTAACACCGCATTGTAAAGCAACTATACTCCAATAAAAATCTAAAAAGAAAAGAAAAAGTAAACTCATGGCTCACATACAAATACGAGAGCTTCTGGTGGGTGAACACATACATAACTGGGAGGGTGGCACACTCGAAACTCAACAGGGACAGACATTCCTGCATTGAGGACCCTTCTGGACATCACTCTATGTACCTTTTTGTCTGACTGTTCATTTGTATCCTTTATCACACCCTTTAAAATAAACCAGTAAGTGAAGTGTTTGCCTGGACTCTATGAGCTGGGGTAGCACATTATTGAACCTGAAGAAGAGGGTCTATGAAACCCACGCTTTACAGTCAAGTCAGACAGAAGTATAGGGCTTCCCAGGGGGCTTGGTGGTAAAGACTCAACCTGCCACGCAAGAGACAGGTTCTATCCCTGGGTCAGGAAGATCCCTCGGAGATGAAAATGGCAACCCATTCTAGTATTCTTGCTTGGGAAATCTCATGGACAGAGGAGCCTGGAACACGACAGTCCATGGAGTTGCAAAGAGTTGGACATGACTTAGCGACTAAATATTGATAGTAGCAGATAGACTTATGGGTAGTCTATAGGTCCACTACTTGTAATTGGCATCTGAAGTCCTATTGGACTGAATTCTTAACCTGTAGGATCTGCACTTACTCCAGGTGGGATCAGAAGTGCTTTAAGTTGTAAGACACCAAGGGATTCCCAAGTGGCACAAGTGGTTAAGAATTTGCCTGCCAATGCAGGAGACACAGAGACATGGGTTCAATCCCTGGATTGGGAAGATCCCCTGGAGAAGGAAATGGTGAATTGCTGGGTGTAAAAAACCCATGAATTTGGGTTCAGAAATGTGGTGAGTAGAGGACAGTTTTCCTATGCATTACATTTAGAAAATGCTACACCACCTGAATGAAGAATATGCTTTGAGGTATAAAAACTGGATCACCTACCTCTGCCTGACTAACCTCCAGCACTGCATTTTCTTTCTTTTTTTTATATTCTCTTGTTAGTGTTCTTGAATGTGACATAGGAATCCTTTCCTGTTACATCATCATTGTGAAGCTGACACCCTACAACAGTGTTGCCCCGTAAGGCTAACAGAACTCTCACCTTGATGGTCGTATTGCTAAGCTCAGAGGAGATACTCTTTGGGTGCTTATGGAAGGGTTCTGTGGCTATCAGTCAGGGTAGGGTGGGTTGTGGTCACAGCAACCAGCCCTGTTGTAGTGGCTTATCACAACAAATGTTCAACATTGTGCTAGTTTCTGCTGCACAACAATGTGAATCAGTACAGGTTCACATATATCCCCTCCCTCTCGAGCCTCCCTCCCACCCACCCCCTACCCCCAACCGTCCACTCACAGAGCACCGAGCTGAGGTCCCTGTGCTATCGAGCAGCTCCCCCCACGCTATCTGTTTCATACACGATAGTGTATATATGTCAACACTACTCTCTCAACTTGCCCCCCCGGCTCCCCCGCTTCCCTCACTGTGTCCACAAGCCCATTGTCTATATCTGTGTCTCTATTCCTGCCCTGCAGATAAGCTCAACAATACCATTTTTCTAGATTCCATGTGTATGTGTTTTCAGTCATGTCTGACTCTTTGCAGTGCCATGGACTGTAGCCCACCAGGCTCCTCTATTCATGGAATTTTCCAGCAAGAATACTGGAGCAGGTTGCCATGTCCTACTGCAATGGATCTTGCCAAGCTGGAGACTGAACCAGAGACTCTTGTGTCTCCTGAATTGGCAGGCGTTGTTTTTCTCTGACTTACTTCACTCTTTATGTCAGGTTCTAGGTTCATCACATCACAGGACCCAATTTGGTTCCTTTTTATAACAATATTCCATTGTGTATATGGAAGGGAGGTTAATCTCCATTTCATGTCACTGTCACAGGATCTAGGCAGAACAAGGCTGCATTTCGGGGAGCTTTGCTGCTGCTCCCTGGACAAGAGGAAGTGGAACACAGAGTATTGTATACTGGCTCTTAGAGGCGTCCTTACAAATATGACACACAGCATTTCCATTCACTTTTTTTTTTTTTTGGCCAACACAAGTAACTTGATCACGTCCAGCTCTCTGTAGACAGGGGAAGTGCCAGAAAGAGAAGACCTGGAAAAACTGTTGGACAGCACCCATAGTTGATCTGACTCTAGAAGCTTCGTTTACTCATGAGCTCCTCAGATGGCTGACCTCTAGCTCTCTGAGCAGTACACGTGATTTCCCAGTGCCAGCTCACTTTCTGTGTCTTCCTCCAGCAATTTCACTGTGGAGTCTGTAATCTCTGTAACAGAGGGAAAGAACTTCCTTAATGGTTCACTTAGACTTCTGTTTGCTCTCCATAAGTGTACGTAAGAGTGGGTGCTAAGTCACTTCAGTCAAGTCTGACTCTTTGCTACGCTATGGACTGTAGCCCGCCAGGCTCCTCTGTCCATGGGATTCTCCAGGCAAGAATGCTGGAGTGGATTGCCATTCCCTTCTCCAAGTAATAATGAAGGTGAGAGACAAATTTCACTTACTTCATTAGGCTGATCCCAATGGTTCTAAATGCTTTAGTGTCTAAAATGTTGTTTAGGTTTTTGATCTAAAAGCCATTGCTTGTCTCACTTCTCATCACTCTGTGACTTAGCCCACAGGAGATTTTGTTACAAAAGCAGAGGACAAAGTCATGCCACAGAACGACTGAGTGTGTTTGTTCTTTGTTAGACATACCACTCTTTTTGCTTGTCTTTGTGTGCTTGTTTTTAGCAATTGCTCCAGCATTTACAACATGCATCTTTAATCTGCTACAGTTGACTTGCAAACACCATTTCACTATAACATAAGAACCCTGAGGGGCTTCTGGTTAGCTTCTTAACTGGTGGTCCTGTGGTTAAGATCTGGTGCTCCCAAGGCAAGGAGCCCGGGTTTGATCCCTGGTCAGGGAACTAGATCTGGCATGCTACAGCAAAGATCAAAGGTCCTGAGTGCCACAACTAACCTGACACAGCCAAATACATAAACAAACATTAAAAAAAGAGAAAACCTTGAGTGAAGTAAGTCAGACACAGAAAGACAAACACCAAACGATGTCACTTATACGTGGAATCTAAAAAATGGGTACAAATGAACTTTTTACAAAACAGAAGTAGAGTCACATTGGTAGAAAACAAACTTACGGTTCCCAGGGGAATGTGGAGATCGATAAGCCGGGAGATAGGGATTGACATATAAACACTACCATATGTGAAACAGATAACTGAAAAGAACCTGCTGTACAGCATAGGGAACTCGACTCAATACTCTGTGATGGCCTATATGGGAAAAGAATCCAAGAAAAAGTGGCCACACGTATACATGTATGACTGACTCACTTCACTGTACCCCTGAAACTAACACAACATTGCCAACCAACTCTACTCCGTAACAATTACAAAAAAGAAGCAGCATATTTCCATTTCCTTCTCCCTCTACAACTTGTACTATTGTTGTAAAACACTTTAATTTTATGTATTATAGATGATACCTTTCATGATCATTTTTGCTGTAAAAAAATCAATAGCTTTTAAAGAAAGCTGAACATGAGATTTAAAAGCCTTTGATACTTGCCATATGTTTGTAATTTACCACACCTTTTATTCAGTCTTTTTTTTTTTCCCCTAAGATCCAAAATCCCATCTGAAATCATTTTTCCTTCAACCTGACAAACTTCCATATCATATCTTAACATCGAGGTTGGCTGGCAACAAGTTCTCTCAGCTTTTGTTTGTCTGAATATGTCTTTAGCATGCCTTCATGTTTAAAGATGTTATTGCAGCTTTCAGAATGCCAATTTGATAGGTTTTTTCACTACTCCGAAGGTCGTTTTTCATTTTGTTTTGGCTTGTCTCATTTCTTTGGAGATGTCTGTAGTAATTCTTTTCTTCATTCCTCTCTAGGTACCATGTCTTTTTTCCCTCTGGCAGACTTAAAATTTCCTTATCATGGTTTTCGGGAATTTGTTTATGATGTTCTTTGGTCTCATTTTATGCGTCGTGTGTGTGTGTGCATGCAGGCATCTGTATTAGTGCTTATGTGGTTATTTCCTGTTTGGGTGTCATTGTAGATTTTGTAAATTTGGAGGCATTATTTCTTCCTAACCCTCTCATAGTTTTCCTATCCTTCTGTGATGCCATAAACACATATGCTAGACCACTTGATGGGGCTTTGCTGGTGGCTCAGATGATAAAGAATCTGCCTACAATGCAGGAGACCCAAGTTTGATCCCTGGGTCGGGAAGATTCCCTGGAGAAGGAAATGACAACCCACTTTAGTATTCTTGCCTGGGGAATTCCACTAGACAAAGGAGTCTGGTGGGCTATAGTCCATGGGGTCACAAAGAGTTGGATAAGACTGAGCGACTACCACATACACACACACAGACCACTTTGTACTGTCCTATTGTCACAAAGACTATAGTTATTAGTCTTTTCTTTCTGCATTTCCGTTTGGGTTGCTTCTGCTGCAGTGTCTTCAGGCTCACTAATTTTTACTGATGCAGTAATCTAATCGGCTGGTAATCCCATCCACTGAATTTTTCACTTCAGACACTGTATTTTTCATCGTGAGAATTTCCTCTTGGAACTTTCTGATATCTTTCCTTTCCCTTCACATTGTATTCATATTCTTTAATTCAGACACAGTGAGCATATTCATAATAGCAGCTTTACATCCCCCTTCTGATACTTTTTTTTTTATTTCTGTCAGTTTTGGATCTGTTTATATTGACTGATTTTTCATTTGGTTTTTGGTCACATTTTACCTCACTTTATATAGTTAATAATTTTATGTTTGAATGTTAGACACTCTAAATTTAATGTTATTTTGGATCTTTTGTGTGTGTCTTCCTACAAAGAGTGTTGGAGAATGGTTTGGAAGGCTCCAAAAGTTACTTGCTGCTGCTGCTAAGTCGCGTCAGTTGTGTCCGACTCTGTGCGACCCCAGACAGCAGCCCACCAGGCTCCACCATCCACAGGATTCTCCAGGCAAGAACACTGGGGTGGATTGCCATTTCCTTCTCCATCAAAAGTTACTTACAGATTGTTATTTCTGCTTAGTCTCTAAGTCCTGTCCGATACTTTTGCAATTCCATGGACTGCCAGCTTCCTCTGTCCATGGGATTTCCCAGGCAAGAATACTGGAGTAGGTTGCCATTTCCTCCTCCAGGGGATCTTCCCAACCCAGGGATCAAACCCTGATCTCTTGTGTCTCCTTCATTGCCAGCAGATACTTTACCACTGAGCCATCAGGAAAGTCCTTACTGTAGTATGAAGTGGAGTGAAGTGAAGTTGCTCAGTCATGTCCAGCTCTTTGTGACCCCATGGACCATAGCCTACCAGGCTCCTCCGTCCCTGGGAGTCTCCAGGGAGGAATACCAGAGTGGGTTGCCATTTCCTTCTCCAGATCTTTCCAACCCAGGGATCGAACCCGGGTCTCCCGTATTGCAGGCAGACGCTTTAGTTTTATCCTATTACTGCATGCCCCGCTTCTGCTGATTGGAACTCAAATGTTTCTCATCCTTGTTTGAGCTCTGGTATTGTTCTGCTTTGTTGTTGTTGCTGTTGTTCAGTCGACCAGTCGAGTCCAACTCTTTGCGACCCCATGGACTGTAGCACAACAGGCTTTCCTGTCCTTAACTATTTCCCGGATTTTGTGCAAATTCACATCCATTGAGTTGGTGATGCCATCCAACCATCTCATCCTCTGTTGTCATCTTCTCCTTTGCCTTCAATCTTTCCCAGCATCAGGGTCTTTCCAATGAGTTGGCTCTTTGCATCAAGTGACCAAAGTATTGGAGCTTCGGCATCAGTCCTTCCAATGAAATTTTAGGGTTGATTTCCTTTAGGACTGACTGGTTTGATCTCCTGGCTGTCCAAGAGACTCTCAAGAGTCTTGTCCAGAACCACAGTTCAAAGGCATCAATTCTTCAGCTTTAATTATGAGGCAATTTCAAAATCATTTATATTCTTTCAATATATAAACATATGGATCAAACATAGGCTGACAGATTTTTGGGTAATAATTTTTGATAAATGGCAACTTCTGGAAGAATGGGGTGGAAAATGGACAATGGAGCAGAAAGGGCTAGACAGAGACAGTGGGCTGCTCCATGGCAGACCATCAATATAAATTGTTAGACACTTAATTATTTAATTTTTTTTAAATTAATGACTTGCAAGAAGATTTACAGGTGTTTGAAATGAAATAATTTTGGCTTGCAAAATAGAAAACATTAAAGGGGGAGAAAGATCTAATGCTAGGCCTATAAAAGGTAGTAAAACTCAAACCCATGAAAAGCAGAAACACTGAAGAGACACACTGCAACCATCATCAATTTATAAATGAGTCTGTAAAGCATCAGCCAGTTTAAAAATTTGAAGACTTCTATTCTATTATTGGGCTTTCCTGGTGGCTCAAACAGTAAAAAATCTGCCTGCAATGCAAGAGACCTGGGTCTTGATCCCTGAGTCAGGAAGATCCCCTGGAGAAGGGAATGGCAACCCACTCCAGTATTCTTGCCTGAAGAATTCCATGGACAGAGGAGCCTGTTGGGCTATACAGTCCCTGGGATGCAAAGAGTTGGACATGACTAAGTGACTTTCATCCATACACACACATTCTATTACTGCCCTGAAGACAGATGTTTCCAGTCATGAAGTGAAATATTCTTAGAGGTTTTGCTGTTTGTTTTTTCATAGTAATAAGTGATGGATATATCAGCAAGAACTGAAATAAGTGTGTTTGGTTTAGTTCAATTCAGTCACTCAGTCATGTCCAATTCTTTGTAACCCCATGGACTGCAGCACGCCAGGCCTCCCTGTCCATCACCAACTCCTGGAGTTTACTCAAACTCATGTGCATTGAGTCGGTGATGCCATCCAACCATCTCATCCTCCTCTGTCCCCTTCTCCTCCTGCCTTCAATCTTTCCCAGCATCAGGGTCTTTTCAAGTGAGTCAGTTTTTTGCATCAGGTGGCCAAAGTACTGGAGTTTCAGCTTCAGCATCAGTCCTTCCAATGAATATTTAGGACTGATTTCCTTTAGGATGGACTGTTTGGATCTCCTTGCAGTCCAAGGGACTCTCAAGGGTCTTCTCCAAAACCACAGTTCAAAAGCATCAATTCTTTGGCACTCAGCTTTCTTTAGAGTCTAACTCTCTCACATCCATACATGACTACTGGAAAAACCATAGCCTTGACTAGACAGGCCTTTGTTGACAAGTAATGTCTCTGTTTTTTACTATGTTGTCTAGGTTGGTCATAACTTTTCTTCCAAAGAGCAAGCGTCTTTTAATTTCATGGCTGCCATCACCATCTGCAGTGATTTTGGAGCCCAGAAAAATAAAGTCTGACACTGTTTCCTCTGTTTCCCCATCTATTTGCCAGGATGAAACCAGATGCTATGATTTTAATTTTTTGAATGTTGAGTTTTCAGCCAGCTTTTTCACTCTCCTCTTTCACCTTTCTCAAAAAGCTCTTTAGTTCCTCTTCCTTTCTGCCATAAGGGTGGTGTCATCTGCATATCTGAGGTGATTGATATTTCTCCCGGCAATCTTGATTCCAGCTTGTGCTTCCTCCAGCCCAGCATTTCTCATGATGTACTCTGCATATAAGTTAAATAAGCAGGGTGATAATATATAGCCTTGACATACTCCTTTCCCTATTTGGAACCAGTCTGTTGTTCCATGTCCACTTCTAACTGTTGCTTTTTGACCTGCATGCAGATTTCTCAGGAGGCAGGGCAGGTGGTCTGGTATTCCTATCTCTTTATGAATTTTCCACAGTTTATTGTGATCCACACAGTCAAAGGCTTGGCATATTCAATAAAGCAGAAGTAGATATTTTTCTGGAACTCTCTTGCTTTTTTGATGATCCAACTGATGTTGGCAATTTGATCTCTGGTTCATCTGCCTTTTCTAAAGCCAGCTTGAACATCTGGAAGTTCATGGTTCACGTACTATTTTTTTTTTCTTCTTCTTTTTTCTTCTTTTTTTTGAAGCCTAGCTTGGAGAACTTTGAGCATTACTTTACTAGTGCGTGAGATGAGTGCAATTGTGTGGTAGTTTGAGCATTCTTTGGCAATGCCTTTCTTTGGGACTGGAATGAAAACTGACCTTTTTCAGTCTTGTGGCCACTGCTGAGTTTTCCAAATTTGCTGGCATATTGAGTGCAGCACTTTGACAGCATCATCTTTTAGGATTTGAAATAGCTCAATTTGAACATCACCTCCACTAGCTTTGTTCATAGTGATGCTTCCTAAGGCCCACTTGACTTTGCATTCCAGAATGTCTGGCTCTAGTTTGGCGATCATACCATAATGTTCATGACCATTATCTGGGTCATGAACATCTTTTTTGTATAGTTCTTCTGTGTATTCTTGCCACCTATTCTTAATATCTTATGCTTTTGTTAGGTCCATACAATTTCTGTCCTTTATCATGCTCATCTTTGCATGAAATATTCCCTTGGTATCTCTAATTTTCTTGAAGAGATCTCTAGATTTTCCCATTCTATTGTTTTCCTGTATTTCTTGCCTGCTGCAGGGCTGGGGACACTGAGTGTAGCAGTGCATGCATGGGACCTTTTGAAGGAGGTCGCCATCATCTTCATTACTTCTGCCATAGTTTGGCCCCAGGTAAATAACAGAGAGGGAACACAGTGCCACCCATCAGAAAAAAAATTGGATTAAAGATTTACTGAACCCATCAGATTTACCACCCATCAGAACAAGAACCAGCTTCCCCCTCTGTCAGTCTCTCCCATCAGGAAGCTTCCATAAGCTTCTTACTCTTCTCCATCAGAGGACAGACAGACTGAAAACCACAATCACAGGAAACTAACCAATCTGATCACATGGACCACAGCCTTGTTTAACTCAATGAAACTATGAGCCATGCCACGTAGAGCCACCCAAGACGGACAGGTCATGATGGAGAGTTCTGACAAAATGTGGTCCACTGAAGAAGGGAATGGCAAACCACTTCAGTATTCTTGCCTGGAGAACCCCATGAACAGTATGAAAAAGCGAAAAGATAGGACACTGAAAGATGAACTCCCCAGGTCGGTAGGTGCCCAATATGCTACTGGAGATCAGTGGAGAAATAACTCCAAAAAGAATGAAGAAATATGCATGAGTATATATATATATATATTTCAGTTCTTCAAATTTAAATTTAGAATTTTCAGACATTATAAACTTTCTTAAAAAGAATAAAGTTTCTTTAGCTAGACCAATCTGAGAAGGCAATGGCACCCCCCTCCAGTACTCTTGCCTGGAAAATCCCATTGGCGGAGGAGCCTGGTAGACTGCAGTCCATGGGGTCACTAGAGTCAGACACGACTGAGTGACTTCACTTTCATGCATTGGAGAAGGAAATGGCAACCCACTCCAGTGTTCTTGCCTGGAGAATCCCAGGGACAGGGGAGTCTGGTGGGCTGCTGTCTCTGGGGTCGCACAGAGTCAGACATGACTGAAGTGACTTAGCAGCAGCAGCAGCAGCAGCTAGACCAATATTTATTCAACACTGAACCTCCCCATACTTGTCTAGGTGAGAACGCTGTGTATTCCTTCCTCCTTTCCGGTGAACGTGGCTGAGACCATGAGACTTACTGGACAACTCCAGCTCATACTGGCTCTCCCAGCTTGAACTCAGAATATTCATACAGTCCAAAATAAAATTTGCTTAGAATCAACTAGTCCTTATGGTCATCAAATCAGCATTTAATACCACACTTCCTTGGAGTAGTTGAATTACCAGTTCCCCTAGGACCAGCTCTGTTTTTACTACCTCTCTTGCTAGGCACAGAGGCCAGTAAAATTTTACCTGATGGTTTACCAAATCTCTCAAAATGAACTTGGAGAGAAGAATATCTAGTTTCAAGAAATACTTCCACTGATTGTCTATTTAATCTTGGTCTTCCATGACTTTGTACTCACTTCATGCATGCATGTAAGCTATGTCGCTTCGTCTATGTCCTACTCTTTTCTACAGTATGGACTGTAGCCGCCAGACTCCTCTGTCCATGGGACTCTCCAGGCAAGAACACTGGAGTGGGTTGCCAGGCCATCCTCCAGGGGATCTTCCCAACCCAGGGATGGAGCCCACATCTCTTGTATCTCCTGCATTGGCAAGTGGGTTCTTTACCACTAGCGCCATTGGGAAGCTGTATTTCACAGACTTAGGTTTATGGTGGGCAACGAGGACCCTGAACATATTTAAATGTCAGTTCAAATACCTTTAGGGACCAGGTATGTAATGAGGCAAGCATTTGAGCCTATGACAAAAGGAAAACGGAGTCTGTGGAATATCCAGTAAGTTTCATTCTTACAATAAGTCTCATGAAATAAAAATAGTTTATTAACCTCCTTTTATGGGTGGGAAGACTGAGGCAGAGAGAGAATAAATAGCTTACCCAAGGCACAAAGCTAGTTATGATTAAAGCTAAATTCAATCCAGGCTGTCTAGCACCAGGATCCATGCTCTGGGTAGCCAGAGGTATAGTTTGGCAAACCAAGTAGCAGGAGGTCTACAAGCTGAATGTTGCAGAAACAGAAAATAACTTTAAAG
>NW_011494773.1:4411193-4426668 GCF_000754665.1 Bison bison bison | reverse complement strand
TCTGCCATCAGGAAATGTTCACATCCTTTTTGATAGATGAGGGGTCAGTGCTCACGTGAGGCCAGGTCAGGGCTTATAAAAACAGATTCCCAGTGGGGGCTCGTGACAGGACAAAGGCGTGTGTGTGCAATGGTGCAGCGATGCTCACAAACCATCCAGAGGAGCTCATGGAGATGAGGACTGTCTATTCTGTCAAACCTCTCCAGAATCCAGCAGAGAGCTCAGGAAACATGTTAACAGGAAATGCCAACGTGAAAATACTGAGATTGAAATCAAGGCAGACACAAGGAAACCATCCATTTAGAGATGACTTTTAAGACAGGAGAAAGGATAACAAATGATTTTGACTTCCTGAAGTCTTGCAGTGTTCTTAAATACCTATTAAGCATGAATGATATTAATTAATCTCATTAGAGATAATAGAGTACACTGCTTGAATGCATTTGGTAAAATGCCCATGAGCAATTCCTATTGTATCGCTCCTCAGTTTTCATGCTCCTTCTTTTTTCCATTGTATTCCTTTGAAGTTCCCCCCAAAATAGGCTTTCCAGCATACCTCAAATTTTAGAGAGCAGAGATGTGGACATAAGACTGTTCTGAATTTTCTCTCTGGCTTACAGGCTGTAGGGGGAAAAAAAGTAGTGATACAAGTTTCCTACACATAAGGGATTGGGTTAGTACTGGTCTGGATAGGTGACGCATGGTCTTCTACAAACCTATTCTAATGGTAAATACTTTACAATCCTAATCCTGGAATTTGAGAAGGAAGCTTATTAATATGTTTCAATCACAGTAAGCACCTTTGATGAAAGGTAGTATATTGTAGTAATTCTCAACAATGTTTTCCTCCTCTGCAAATTTCCCTGGGGATGCTCTGTCGGTTAGATGGCAAAAAATCTTTCTGCCTTTTCCTCTTTTATCCCTGCTTTCTGATCGAGCTGATTGCAGACTCAGTCAGCTTGTTATACCTGTTGGCCAAAAGGAAGAAGGGGAAGAAAGAAAAATATTTCTAGTTATCTGCTGGGATTCAATGCTAAATCATATGGTTCCTGAGCTTTATCTGAAGGGTGTATATGTGAATGTCTTGCTGCTAACTTGGGTCTTCGTAACTGCAATTTGGGGCTGGCAACAATCGAATGGGAAACAGCTTTCACAGCTGAGTGGCTTTTTAATTTTCCTCAGTAAAACATGTACTGGTATTAGGAGGGCTCTGCTGGTAATCATGGTTGGCTGCATTATGGGCCACCTTGGCTGATAATTCTCCTGTGTTTCCAAGTGCTTGTGCATCCTAAGACCACGTAAGCATCAGGAGACAGGGGCTGGTCTTCAGCTGATGCAATACAAATGCTCTGATGTCTGGGAGCTTTGATGAAATGGAGAGGTATGCCAGAATTGTCAAAGCATCTGGGCTGAGTGCTTTGGGCCTCTGAGGAGATTCTCTATCCTAATAGGCAATGGGCCAGATTTGAAAAAGAAGCCAACTTGCTTGGGAATGAAAACACCTGTTTCCTCACTTCTTGATTCTCAGGAAGCTCTCCATGGATGGGATTGATCACATCTCCATTCATTCCCTTTTGCCCCATGTCTGAGCAGCACACCCTTGTCTTTGGAAAGCTACCCATTGCAAATCTGCTCTTTAGACTGGCTCTCTTCCATTCCCTGCCTTTGGATAGCTCAAGATTGTTTTTTTTTTCCCTAATTCTCAGCTGAACGAAAACTTCTTTTAGCAATAAACAAAGTGTTAACCCTTCTGTACTGGAGGGCCACATGCCCTATTTTTATTACAATATCTTTATATAAGGGATAATTTTTTTTTTTTTACCCTGAATGTGACTAGTATTATTTAGTCTATGGAAAGGTTTTTATTATTAGCTTCCTACTCTCCTTATTCCAGCTCCAACCTTATTCTGCCTTTTTTAACTCCAGTTATCACTGCTATTTGATTAACCACATAGCTATTGAGTCAGTCCATAGCCATGCCCTCTGCCTAGCCATGGGCATCATCAGTCATCTTTTCATATTTGATTGTTTATTTATTCAAAAAGTATTTATTGTTCTGCCAGCTAGCCACAGGCAGTAGGGCTCAGTCTCTTATTTCAACGTCTAATAAAGAAGACAAATGTGAACAAAGTACGGCTACAAGAAAGCATATTTGAGTCAGAGGTCAACCCCAGAAAAGTAAGAGTTTAAAGATAATCCATTATCTTCAGGCTAGAGTGCATGACTAAAGTGCTGAACTAATTACATAGGATATGTAAATCTAAATTAGGTTATTTCCTGAGATCATGTATTACTGGACAGCACTAAGTACATTAATTCAACAAACATTTTAGCACATCTCTCTGCTAAGCACTGAGCCTAAAGACCTTATGGAAACCAAGCTGATGCCATCTGTCCTCTGCCTCAGGGAGGTCACAGTCTAGTGAGTGAAAGAGCGAACCAGCATTTTATTCATGTTGGGGAAGTGCCATGAGACAGGAGTAGCAGCAGGGCCTGGGTACCCAGACGTGGACACTCAACCCACCTGGGAGGTGGCAAGTTTTGAAAGAAGGTTTTTCTTCTTTAGGTTTGGGCTTTATTCAAGTGGAAAAGGAGAAAGACATGGCAAACAGAGGAAAGAGCGTGTGCAAAGAGTCAAGACCAGAAAAGCAGCATGGCTTTCCACATAGAAATAAACCAATGATATTACTCACTGAGCTTTTTGAGAACTCGATTGTGCTTTCAAAGCACCCATGATGCATGATAAAATTTAACCTGCATTTTGATTGAAAAAAGAAGAGACAGGTATTGTTTCATCAGTTAAGGGGAAGCAAGAGAAATTTGCTGTCAGAAAGAGCAGCGTCTGCCCTGGGGCTTGGCTTTCATATTGCCACTGGGATGGCTCTGCTGGGGGTGCTGAGTCTTTTCTCTGAGGTGAGAGCTTCACCCTGGACTTTGTCAGGGCTGGCCTTGAACCTGTGAGGGTAGAGACAGCAACACTCTCTCTTGTGCCTCACAAAGAATCATTTAGATGGTATTTGGAGCTTCGCCACTCAAGCGAATGTTTCTCAAAACAAAGTTAACAAGCTATAGACTCAGTGGAATCCCAGCTAGAGGCTAAAATGCATGCACAGGGCCCTAGGATCCCTACTCAAGAGACTTCCTTGCAATAAGCCTAGGTGAACCCTGGAGATGTAAGTGCCTCTCAAGGGAGACTTAGAACTGAAATTGATTCTATCAAAACCCACTACAATATTGTAAAGTAATTAGCCTCCAATTAGAGTAAATAAATTAATTAAAAAAAAAAAAACTGTCTCAGCTACACTGACAAAACTTTCCACATCCAGAAGAGCAGAACTATCTGAAAATAAAGAAAAACACGAAAATCTTCTTGACATCATTGAAGACCTGAGGAGTACAAGCTTAATGTAGGATGTAACCAGCAATTAATAGCCTTGTCAATCTCAAGGCCCTCTCTTTGCTCGGGTCCATGAATGGTGTTGGTAGGTAAGTGTTTTAAACCCTTGCCACATGATGGAACTAAATTATATCTCACATGTTTATTTTTACAGTGGGGAAACGTGAAGGACAGGTGAGGCAAGGAGAATTGCCCAAGCCCACCCAGTTTTCAAGTTTGGGGACTAGAAATGTATTTCCGAGATCCTCTATTTCTTTCTCCAGCTACTAGGATGTGTTTGCTGCTGTCGTTGGATTAATTGAGCCACTACTGAAAATTCTCTTCAATTTCCCTTTGCTAATTGAAAAAGAGTTCCAATTCCAAAGCTTCCCTGGAGGCTCTGTGCAGACATTACTTTGGAAGTCAGCATGTCAGAGGGAAAGAGTCTGTTTCTTACACTTTCTTCTTGAAAATTGAGAAACATGCGGACCAAAAAGATCATAAGCAGGCTTTTAGGCTTGATGGTCCATGAAGGCAAATGTATATAGTGTATTATTGATTTATACACTATTGTATAATTATTCCAGTGTCTGAAAAAAGAACATGGAAAGGCATGATCTTTCTTCCCTACAGGCAAATTTATTTATGGTGCATTTTGTCATCCTGACCATCAATAATTTATTAAAAGGTAAAGACTGAATTATCTTTACTTATTTATTTAAAAAAAAAAAACTGAGTTCATAATGTTTTTTGCTATATCAAGTTTACCTGTATTTTGAAGAATTCGGTCCACTAGAAACTGTTTCCCTTCTTTTTCAAATTCTTCTAAATGTCATAATTATTAATAATGCCCTTTCTTTTAGAGATAATTGTCCATATCTTTTGGTTAGAAAAGTTAAATAACCTGAAGGTTTATCTTTTTAAAAATTATAATAAACATCTTTTAATCCTACATCTTATTCATTGATACTGAAATCTTTTGTTAATAATTTGTATCAGTGCAAGAGTCTCTCTTAATTCATGTCAAAACTCAAAAGCAAATTACTTTTGCATGTATTTTAAAAGCTCCAAATGTTCAGAATTAAGAATATCTAAGGATTTTTAGATGCAATTATTTTATTTCATGCTGATTAGATGCTTGCTTTAATAATTGCTCCAAGGATATCTGAACCTGAAAACACCAGCTGAATAGTGAGAAGCTGAGAGGTTTACCATGACAAAGGTGTGAAGTTTGTCAAAGGATTCTGGTGTTTCAGAGGCACAAGAAATTTTAAATTAGTCAAATTCCTTTCCCACTCTTATCCTTGGCCTTTGTCTCCTTCGCCTGCCTCTTAAAATCTCATCAGTTTCTCTGAGATAAATGACTGAATTAGATGACTTGCTATGAATCACTTATTTGCAAGGTAACAAACAAACAAAAACAAATTTCTACCTGCAAGCAAGGACTGACACTACAGATGATTTTTTTTTTTCAGGACAGTTACCTCTAAATTTGTGTTCTAGGGAGCTGTGGTACTGATCAGTCCTCTGATTGCTACGGTGATAGGAGAATGAACTAATAGGAGGATTATAAAATATTTTGATGATGGAAGAAATATTCTGTAACATTTATAAGCTTTTGTAAAATCATAAACCTCTGACTTAAGGTATATAATTTTTTTATATATAATCTAGTCAAAGCTATGGTTTTTCCAGTGGTCATGTATGGATGTGAGAGTTGGACTATAAAGAAAGATGCTGCTGCTGCTGCTAAGTCACTTCACTTGTGTCCGACTCTGTGCAATCCCATAGACAGTGGCCCACCAGGCTCCCCGATCCCTGGGATTCTCCAGGCAAGAACACTGGAGTGGGTTGCCATTTCCTTCTCCAATGCATGAGAGTGAAAAGTGAAAGTGAAGTCGCTCAGCTGTGTCCGACTCTTAGCAACTCCATGCTGAGTGGGGGAGAATTGATGCTTTTGAACTGTGGTGTTGGAGAAGACTCTTTGAGAGTCCCTTGGACTGCAGGGAGATCCAACCAGTCCATCCTAAAGGAAATTAGTCCTGAATATTCATTGGAAGGACTGATGTTGAAGCTGAAATTCCAATACTTTGGCCACCTGATGAGAAGAACTGACTCATTTGAAAAGACCCTGATGCTGGGAAAGATTGAAGGTCGGAGGAGAAAGAGATGACAGAGGATGAGATGGTTGGATGGCAACACCAACTCAATGGACATGAGTTTGAGTAAGCTCCGGGAGTTGGTGGTGGACTGGGAGGCCTGGTGTGCTTCAGTTCATGGGGTCACAAAGAGTCAGACATGACTGAATGACTGAACTGAACTGACTTAAGGTAACAACCACAGAGCAACCATCATGGCATCAACACATTTCCAAGAGTTTGTAAATGAGGATTCTAAGGGACTATGGATATTAAAAAGGGGAGCTCTGGACTAGTAACAAATCGGGGTTTATTGTTTTCATTGTTATCTGGTTTTCCATTTCTTGGACTGGGGAATCTTTACCACATGGCCAATAGCATGAAGAAGCATAGGGATCTGTTTGGCTAAAGGAAAAGTGGTACAGCATGAGGTGCCATGTGCAGGGCAGAAACTGGGACAGAAGCCAATATCATGGCAGAAAGTCATTGTTAATCATCAGGACAAAGGCATGGAGTACTCTAGAAAGTGATGACTTCAATAGTGTGTTGGGAAAATAAATTCTAGTAGTGATGAGATGATAGAGCTCAGGATATAGGTCAGGAATATGTGTAAGGATCTCTCTGCTTGAGAGTCGGCCACATGCTGTGGTCAGAGTTATTGCTTAAAGAAAGTGCAAGGGACTTCCCTGGTGGTCCAGTGGATAAGACAAAGCACTTCCAATGCAGGGGGACAGGTCCAATCCCTGTTCGCGAACTAGATCCCACATGCCACAACCAAAGATCCTGCATACCACGATGAAGACTGAAGACCGTACGTGCTTCAACTAAGACCTTGTGAAGCCAAATAAATACATTTTATATATATACACACAAAAATACATTTATATATATATACACACAAAAATACATTTATATATATGTACCCCCAAAATACATTTATATACACACACACACACACACACACAAAGGAGAAGGCAATGGCACCCCACTCCAGTACTCTTGCCTGGAAAATCCCATGGACGGAGGAGCCTGGTAGGCTGCAGTCCATGGGGTCGAGAAGAGTTGGGCACGACTGAACGACTTCACTTTCACTTTTCACTTTCATGCATTGGAGAAGGAAATGGCAACCCACTCCAGTGTTCTTGCCTGGAGAATCCCAGGGACGGGGGAGCCTGGTGGGCTGCCATCTCTGGGGTCACACAGAGTCAGACATGACTGAAGTGACTTAGCAGCAGCATACACAAAAAAACATTAAAAATGAAGAAAATACAAAGTTCTGATCATTAAGCTTCCCTTGGTAGAGGATTTTACTGGGGTTATATAGTTCTCTTAGCATAGCATGATAAACTTTGAATGCACTTAAAGGGTTGGTTGGGCTTCCCTGATAGCTCAGTTGGTAAAGAATCTGCCTGCAATGCGGGAGACCTGGGTTCGATCCCTGGGTTGGGAAGATCACATGGAGAAGGGAAAGGCTACCAGCTCCAGTATTTTGGCCTGGAGAATTCCATGGACTGTATAGTCCATGGGGTTGCAAAGAGTCAGACAGGACGGAGCGACTTTCACTTTCACTCCAAAGGCTCCGGTGGGCTTACCCAGGTGGTGCTAATGGCGCAGAACCCCCCTGCCTAGGCAGGAGACACAAGAGAGGAGGGTTCGATCCCTGAGTCTGGAAGGTCCCTGGAGGAGGGCACGGCAACCCACTCCAGTATTCTTGCCTGAAGAATCCCATGGACAGAGAAGCCGGGCGTGTGACAGTCCATGGGGTTGCAAAGAGTTGGACACAACTGAAGCAACTGAGCACACAAAGGCTTGATTTATGCTGTGGGTTTGGAAGAGAGCAACTTGTAAGAAAAATGCTATTAAGAGAGGTTAAATTCAAGTACTCACCATTCTTTGAAGGCAGCAGCTTGGTGACACTTCATAAAATATGCACCAATGTCACAGATGTGACTTCTCCTCTGAAGAATCAGGATTGGAAGAGATCACCGATGTCACCAAGTACAAGGTCACTACTAATTTATTTTATTAGGCTGCTGAAATTTTTAGACATGACCATTCAGAATACAATTTAATTCAAATTGTATTCACCACTTCATCACCATGACTGGTCTTTATTTAATTAAAGAGGACTGTTTAATTTATGAAGTACCAACCACTAATGCCCCAATGGCAAGGAGGTGCCAGTTTCTAAGATATAATATAACTTTAACATGTGGTGTTGGATTAAGAGATGTGGGCTTTTCAGAGTACACACAAACTTACAGAATTCACTATTCATTAAGAAATCCACATGCTATACCTCACCTGAACCACCTCAACCTTAGGGGCACTAAAAAAAGCTGAATGAACCAATAAATCTGATGCAGTTCATGAAATTTTAACAGGGTTACCCAACTTCAGCCTCTAAGTACTCTGTTGGGGAAGTTGAAACTCTCAGGTTTGACTTATGAAGAGAGAAACTCAAAAAGGAGCTACTCAATCACCCCCCTTGCCTGGTACCTCTAACATAAATAAAAATGAAAAAAGACCCACTCAAACTCTCCTACCCTCTGTGCTTAAGTCCCTATTGACAATAAGCACTCTCTATTATTTAGATAAGTAAAATCCGAAGGGCCCATGAAGAAAACAAGGCAAAGCTGGTATAGTATTTTATATATTTCTTTTCTTTTCTTGGCTGCACTATGGAGCATATGGGATTCTAGTCCCCTGACCAGGGACTGAACCCTCTCCCTCTCCCTTTGAAGCATGGAGTCTTAACCACTAGACCACCAGGTAAGACCTGATATAATATTTTAAAACTAAGTTAATACTATTTTAAAAATAAGCTATTCTAGCTGAGTAATTATCCTAAGTGTTTTTTGTTTTTTGTTTTTTTCTAATGAAACATTTGCTCCTGCTTGATTAATTAGTATTGAATGAAGGGGACTGTAAAAAACTGTCCTTCAATTTTCTGCTTGGGATCAGATTTTAATGATACTACCAGAGAAGGTTAGAGAATATGGTTTCTTTACACATCTCAAACACAATAATTTTCTAAGTCTTCTAAGAATATTGGGAAATGCATGGAAACCACATGAGAAACTCCTATTGTCATTTTATTTTGAAAACTAGTAAATCCCTCTTTAAATTATTCTAAATTATGAGAACTCTTATTTTTTGTTCTTAAACTATATGATAAAAATTGCTATCATCTCAATTATAAACCTATCCTCTATCATTAAAATAAGAATGATATCTGTTATAGAAGTTAGGCATTAGTTTTTGCAAGGCCAATATAAAAAAAAAAAAAAAAAAAGATGATGCTGTGAAAGTGCTGCACTCAATATGCCAGCAAATTTGGAAAACTCAGCAGTGGCCACAGGACTGGAAAAGGGCAATTTTCATTCCAATCCCAAAGAAAGGCAATGCCAAAGAATGCTCAAACTACCACACAATTGCACTCATCTCACATGCTAGCAAAGTAATGCTCAAAATTCTCCAAGCCAGGCTTCAGCAATATGTGACCTGTGAACTTCCAGATGTTCAAGCTGGTTTTAGAAAAGTCAGATGAACCGGAGATCAAATTTCCAACATCCACTGGATCATGGAAAAAGCAAGAGAGTTCCAGAAAAACATCTATTTCTGCTTTATTGACTATGCCAAAGCTTTTGACTGTGTGGATCACAATAAACTGTGGAAAATTCTGAAAGAGATTGGAATACCAGACCACCTGACCTACCTCTTGAGAAACGTGTATGCCGGTCAGGAAGCAACAGTTAGAACTGGACATGGAACAACAGACTGGTTCCAAATAGGAAAAGGAGTATGTCAAGGCTGAATATTGTCACCCTGCTTATTTAACTTATATGCAGAGTACATCATGAGAAATGCTGGGCTGAAGGAAACACAAGCTGGAATCAAGATTGCTGGGAGAAATATCAATAACCTCAGATATGCAGATGACACCACCCTTAAGGCAGAAAGTAAAGAACTAAAGAGCCTCTTGATAAAAGTGAAAGAGGAGAGTGAAAAAATAGGCTTAAAGCTCAACATTCAGAAAATTAAGATCATGGCACCCGGTCCCATCACTTCATGGGAAATAGATGGGGAAACAGTGGAAACAGTGTCAGACTTTATTTTGGGGGGCTCCAAAATCACTGCAGATTGTGATTGCAGCCACGAAATTAAAAGACGCTTACTCCTTGGAAGGAAAGTTATGACCAACCTAGACAGCATATTAAAAAGTAGAGACATTATTTTGTCAACAAAGGTCTGTCTAGTCAAGGCTATGTTTTTTTTTTTTTTTTCCCCAGTAGTCATCTATGGATGTGAGAGTTGGACTCTAAAGAAAACTGAGTGTTGAAGAATTGATGCTTGAGAGTCCCTTGGACTGCAAGGAGATCCAAACAGTCCATCCTAAAGGAGATCAGTCCTGGGTGTTCATTGGCAGGACTGATGTTGAAGCTGAAACTCCAATACTTGGGCCACCTAATGAGAAGAACTGACTCATTTGAAAAGACCCTGATGCTGGGAAAGATTGAAGGCAGGAGGAGAAGGGGATGACAGAAGATGAGATGGCTGGATGGCATCACCGACTAGATGTACATGGGTTTTGGTGGACTCCGGGAGTTGGTGATGGACAGGGAGGCCTGGCGTGCTGCAGTTCATGGGTCGCAAAGAGTCAGACATGACTGAGCAACTGAACTGAACTGAACTGAACCATAACTAAGCTTCATCAAATTGTTCTAACCTATGTGCCAGGTATGTAATTTTACTTCACAGTAGCTATAGGAATTTATTCAATCACTTGACAAATATTTATAGAAAACCTACAGTGTATGTTTGAGACACTGCCACAGATGTGGGATGCCAGAATCACTAGCCGGACATGTTTCCCACTCTATTAGTTTTCAAAGGCTGCTGTAACAAAGGATTACAAACTGGGCAGCTCAGACAACAGAAAAATTAGGTGCCTCATACTTCTGGAGGCTAGAGAAACAAGCTGTCCACAGCATTGATTCTTTCTGAGGGTTGCAAGAGGAAGCTTTGTTCTAGCCTCTCTTCCTGGCTTGCAGATGGCCATCTTCTTCCTGTGCCCTTTTTCATCACCTCTCCTCTACATGGATCTGTGTTTCTTTCCAAATTCTCTTTTATATAAGAACACCAGTCATACTGGATTAAAGCCCTTCTGTCTTCCAGGAATGCCATCTCAGATGGCGCAGTTGGTAAAGAATCCGCCTGCCAATGCAGAAGGCTCAAGAGACACATGTTTGATCCTGTGTTGGGAAGATCCCTTGGAGGGGGAAAGGGCAACCCACTCCAATATTCTTGCCTGGAAAATTCCATGGACAGAGGAGTCTGGTGGGCTACAGTCCATGGGGTCACAAAGAGTCAGACATGACTGAACTCACACGCTCAACAACAGCTATTCCAGGACAGGCCTTGTTTTTAACTAATTACATCTCCAAGCACCCTATTTCCAAATAAGGCCACATTCTGGGTAAGGTACTTGGAATTAGAACTTCAGTGTGTAAATCTGGAGGGATGTTGTGTGTGTGCTCAGTCGCTCCAGCCGTGTACGACTCTTTGTGACCCTGTGGACTGTAGCGCGCCACGCTTCTCATATCATGGCATTCTCTAGAAAGAATACTGGAGTGGGTTGCCATGCCCTCCTCCCAGGGGTCTTCCTGACCCAGGGATCAAACCCGAGTCTCCTGTGGCCCGGGTTTGATTACCTGTATTACAAGTGAGTTCTTTACTGCTGAGACACCAGGGAAGTCCCTTGGAGGGATACTACTCAACTGATAACATTTGATCTGTGGACCTTTAACAGAGGCAGGTGACATTTTGATAACAAATTACAGCAGAGCATAAGGAACGTTATACTGGAGTAGGGGTCAGGTAGTGGTTGAGCCCACAACCATGGTTAACAAGCCCAGATTTTATCCGAAGGCAATGGAAATCCATTTTGAAGGTATTTAAATAGAGTTTTGATGTAATGAAATTTGCTTCTTAGAAAGATCACTCTGGCTTCCCTGTGAAAAATGTAGGGGAGACTAGACAGAGGATGAAGGTACTCTAGTCTAGCATAGAAGCCGTAGGTTGATAGAAATGGCTGGGTTCAAGAAATATTTAGAACAGACTCAGTAAAATGTAGTATTCAACTGGATGAGGAAAGTGAAGAAAATAAAGGAGTTAAAGGTGATGTTCATGATTCTGGCTTGAAAAACAGTTTTTCAAATAGCAATATCCTTTGCTAAATAGGCAAACAAAGAGAAAGAAGAGGAGGAACTGACATGTTCATTGCTGGCCACGTTAGTATATAAATACCTCTAGAAATTTTAAATGGGCTTCCCTGGTAGCTCAGCTGGTAAAAAATCTGCCTGCAATGCAGGAGACCCTATTTCAATTCCTAGGTTGGGAAGATCCCCTGGAGAAGGGATAGACTACCCACTCCAGTATTCTTGGGCTTCCTTGGTGGCTCAGATGGTAAAGAATCTGCTTACAATGCGACAGGCTTGGTTTTGATCCCTGGGGTGGGAAAATTCCCTGGAGAAGGTCATAGCAACCCACTCCAGTACTCTTGCCTGGAGAATCCCCATGGACAGAGGAGTCTGTGGGCCGCAGTGCTGGGGTCACAAAGAGTCAGATGCAGCTAAACAGAGCATGGCACAGAAATTTTAAATAGACCTTTCAGTAGGCACAGTAGTTCGTTTCATGGGTCTTGATCTTAGCCTAGAGAGATTGACCTGAAATGCAGATTGGGGTAATCTCAGTATGTGGGTCAGGGTTCTGGCAGCAAGTAGATGGCATCCTGGAAAGAAGTCACTTGAAAGGACTTTAATGAATGAACTATTTACAAAGTTATTGGCTGGGTTCAGGGAACACAGCAAGAGTTGGGGAAGTACCCTGGAATGAGCACAACTGAAAGCTACTACTATCCCGAGGCTCGAGGTGTAAAGGGAAAGGAAGAGTTACTGGAAGCTTCCAAGAGCTATCACTATCAGAGCAGGTTGCCTAACAGGAAGGGTCTTTGACCACTCCAATCCAGATCTAGGCATGTAAGAAGCCAGAAACAATAATAGCATCTTACCTCTTTCTCCTCCCAGGATCCAATTTCCTGCTGATATCCTTCTTGACAAAAACACACCATTAACCAAAGGACCAAAGAAGCAGTTTATAGAAAGCAACTTCCCAGGGCCTAGAACAGGATGAAGAAGGTGGGCAGTTTACCTGGAGGGGCAAAGAAGACACCAGCACAAGCCATATGTACATGATGAGGGACTAGATATTTGATAGGGACTCATTATCTGAGCCCTGGCAAAGAGCTGACTCGCTGGAAAAGACCCTGGTGCTGGGAAAGATTGGAGGCAGGAAGAGAAGGGGAAGACAGAGGATGAGATGGTTCAATAGCATCACTGACTCAATGGACAGGAGTTTGAGCAAACTCCAGGAGATAGTGAAGGACAGGGAAGCCTGGCATGCTGCAGTCCACGGGGTCGCAAAGAGCAGGAAGTGACTGAGCAATCAAACAATAGATCATCTGGGAAGAAAACATAGATGGAAGGAACATCAAAAGTTCAGAAAACAACTAAACTTGAGGGTCTAGAAAAAGTGAACTAATCATCAAAGCTAACAACAACCAAAAAAGATTTAGAAAAGCAGAGAAGCGTAACATCTCACACAATAACAATGAAAAAGAGAGAGCGGCAAACAGTGTCAAATGCTGTGATGAAGCAAAATAAAGGTAGAAAAGGGTACGTGAAGTTTAGCTTGTATGGTGGCTATTTGAGGACTCGGGGGTAGCTTATATGAAGTGGTGGGGTTAGTAGCTGACTCAAAGAATAAGGAGCATGTGAAGAAATGAAAAGAACAGATAAATATAATTTATTCCTTCAGGGGACTATGAACGCATATATCCCTCTCCTTTGTTAAAGGATTGGACAGCATGTGTTGTTAGTCCTAACAGTTCAGCCCATTACAAGACATTGTAATTGGTCTTGATCTTTTTCTCTGGAGACTGGCCAGCCCAGGTTTAGGAAGAGGATGTTGCCTTAGGTGGCTGTGGTGTCTCCAGGGCTGCCTGCCTTGAACATGTCTAGGAGTCAGAACGTTTGAAGAATGGCCACCATTTAAAAGGCTGGCATCTGGTTCTCTTTTCTACTCTGGGAACGACACTGTGGCTTTTCAGGGAAGGTCCAGCAGACTAAGGGGTCTGTCTGCTTAACTGCATTGAGATTATCACAGTCTTCACTGACGCCAGTGTGAGGACAGGGAGAAGCCTTTCCAGCCTTCCCTGTGTTGCCTCTAAGGGTTTTTATTACTCCACCTATCTTGAGATTTAAACATGAATCTCTGACGTGCAAGGCTTCTTTAGAAGACCAGATGTTGGCCGAGAAAACCACTAGGCTGTTCTACTTTCACATTCTTGTGTGACTGTGACATACGGTGTGAAGCAAATATTAGTGCCTGGAAATATAAAACATCAGGATGCATCTGAGTTATTCCTCCCCAGTTACGTTTGATCTGTGAATGGCAGAAACACTCCATTTCATAGCCATATTTATCATTCAAAGTAAATCATGCATTTGGGGGGCATAAAATCAGATATTTTAAAATGCATGCGATTACCAACTATTGCATATTCCTCCAAAGAAAGATTGGAATTATGCAGTCAATGAGAAGGATTGCTGCTTTAGAATGTGGCAAAGAGAAGCTAAGGTGAGAGATACATTATAATAGATTAATACTAAGCAAATGTTTTTTTTCCCTTTCTTTTTCAATCCCAGAAACCAATGCCCATAGGGATAACTTTGTGGGGTATTTTTCTTTGTTTAGTTTTTATTTCTTGAAATTTGAAATCTGTAAATCAGATTTTTATAGGCCCAATAATATTTTCTGATTGATTTCCATTATATTTTCAGGGATGAGTTTGTATAGAAAAGTAAATGTTAAGACATTAAAAATTACCTTTTAAATAATTGCTGGTGTGAGACTATCAATATATACATCAAGAATCGTATGAGAGAAGCTGTATGTAAACGCTAAATTCAGTGTTACAGGTTAAGAAAATGTCCAGAGCAATTTTGCAATTGTAAGTTCAGTTTACTTTCAGGAGGTTAAATGAACAATGGTAAAGGAACCTGAGTGTCCAGATTCAGATCAGATCAGATCAGATCAGATCAGTCGCTCAGTCATGTCCGACTCTTTGCGACCCCATGAATCACAGCACGCCAGGCCTCCCTGTCCATCACCAACTCCCAGAGTTCACGCAGACTCATGTCCATCGAGTCAGTGATGCCATCCAGCCATCTCATCCTCTGTCATCCCCTTCTCCTCCTGCCCCCAATCCCTCCCAACATCAGAGTCTTTTCCAATGAGTCAGCTCTTCGCATGAGGTGGCCAAAGTACTAGAGCTACAGCTTTAGCATCATTCCTTCCAAAGAAATCCCAGGGCTGATCTCCTTCAGAATGGACTGGTTGGATATCCTTGCAGTCCAAGGGACTCTCAAGAGTCTTCTCCAACACCACAGTTCAAAAGCATCAATTCTTCGGCACTCAGCCTTCTTCACAGTCCAACTCTCACATCCATACATGACCACAGGAAAAACCATAGCCTTAACTAGATGAAACTTTTTGGCAAAGTAATGTCTCTGCTTTTCAATATGCTATCTAGGTTGGTCATAACTTTCCTTCCAAGGAGTAAGAGTCTTTTAATTTCATGGCTGCAGTCACCATCTGCAGTGATTTTGGAGCCCCCAAAAATAAAGTCTGACACTGTTTCCACTGTTTCCCCATCTATTTCCCATGAAGTGATGGGACCGGATGCCATGATCTTTGTTTTCTGAATGTTGAGCTTTAAGCCAATTTTTTCACTCTCCACTTTCACCTTCATCAAGAGGCTTTTTAGTTCCTCTTCACTTTCTGCCATAAGGGTGGAGTCATCTGCATATCTGAGGTTATTGATATTTCTCCCGGCAAT
>NW_011494773.1:4376574-4411029 GCF_000754665.1 Bison bison bison | reverse complement strand
AAGAGGCAGATCAGGTGGTCTGGTATTCCCATCTCTTTCAGAATTTCCCACAGTTTATTGTGATCCACACAGTCAAAGGCTTTAGCATAGTCAATAAAGCAGAAATAGATGTTTTTCTGGAACGCTCTTGCTTTTTCCATGATCCAGTGGATGTTGGCAATTTGATCTCTGGTTCCTCTGCCTTTTCTAAAACCAGCTTGAACATCAGGAAGTTCACGGTTCACATATTGCTGAAGCCTGGCTTGGAGAATTTTAAGCATTACTTTACTACTGTGTGAGATGAGTGCAATTGTGCAGTAGTTTGAGCACTCTTTGGCATTGCCTTTCTTTGGGACTGGAATGAAAACTGACCTTTTCCAGTCCTATGGCCACTGCTGAGTTTTCCAAATTTGCTGGCATATTGAGTGCAGCACTTTCACAGCATCATTTCAGTATTTGAAATAGCTCAACTGGAATTCCATCACCTCCACTAGCTTTGTTCGTAGTGATGCTTTCTAAGGCCCACTTGACTTCACATTCCAGGATGTCTGGCTCTAGGTGAGTGATCACACCATCGTGATTATCTGGGTCCTGAAGATCTTTTTTGTATAGATCTTCTGTGTATTGTTGCCACCTCTTCTTAATATCTTCTGCTTCTGTTAGGTCCCTACCCTTTCTGTCCTTTATCGAGCCCATCTTTGCATGAAATGTTCTTTTGGTATCTCTGATTTTCTTGAAGAGATTTCTAGTCTTTGTCATTCTGTTGTTTTCCTCTATTTCTTTGCATTGATCACTAAAGAAGGCTTTCTTATCTCTTCTTGCTATTCTTTGGAACTCTGCACTAGATGGTCAGATGTTTAGATTCAGAGTGTCCAGATTAGGAATCAGCAAAAGCACTGACTTCACAGCATGAGACATGTCTTACGCAGGAAATTCCAAACTCCTCATCCTTATTTTGCTGTCTTAGTGCTCCTCCCCTTCCCCTCTGACTTCCACTACAAAGCACATACAGTTAGGGTGGCATAAGGATCTCAAAATTTATGCAAAATCATTGCTCTGAAAATTGTCAGTTGAATACTATCTTAAAACTTCCGGCCTGTCAATGTAAGGGATAGAATAGGTAGTACTTACAGCTTAATTTTTAGAAACTACTTTTGAAATCATTGCCTTTGGTAGCTATGTTTCCCTGGGAAAGTAAAGTAAAATCCGAGTCTTTGCAACCCCATGGACTGTAGCCTACCAGGCTCCTCCACCCATGGGATTTTCCAGGCAAGAAGACTGGAAGACCTTTCTAATTTATATATTTTTCATATTCTCATTCCTTTTCAGTTGATGGGATTCTCCAGGCAAGAATACTAGAGTGGATTGCCATGCCTCCTCCAGGGGTAATCTTCCCTACCCAGGGATCAAACCCGCAACTAAGTCTCCTGCATAGGCAGGCAGGTTCTTTACCTCGTAAGAGACACAGCTTCAGTCCCTGAGTCAGGAAGATCCCCTGGAGGAGAGCATGACAACCCACTCCAGTATTCTTAACTGGAGAAACCCATGTTCAGAGGAGCCTGGTAGGCTACAGTCCATAGGGTTGCAAAGAGTCAGACACTACTGAAGTGACTCAGCATGCACACGTGCATATTCTCTTTCCTGCAAATCCTCTCTTCCTTCCCTCAACAAGTCCATGCCCATGATATGCCATCAAGCCTGCTTTGAAAATCTTGACTCTAAACATTCTTTTTTTTTTTAATGACAAGCCCGTTCTTAAAAAAAAGTCTTCATTGAATGTGTTACAATATTGCTTCTGTTTTACATTTTGGTTTTCTGGCTGCAAGGCATGTGGGATCTTAGTTCCCTGACCAGGGACCGAACCCACACATCCTGCATTTGAAGGTGAAGTCTTAAACACTGGACCACCAAGGAAGTCCCTACATCCTTCCTTTCTAAGGTATCAACTCTTCATTTCATCAAACTAATGCTAATAGCTTTTTTAAATACAGTGTCCTTACTTTTGCAGTGAAGTATTGGGTATGGAGGCCTTCCCTGGTAGCTCAGTGGTAAAGAATCTGCCTGAAAGGCAGGAGATGCAGGTTCATTCCCTGGGTCAGGAAGACTCCCCTGGGGGAGGCATGGCAACCCATTCCAGTATTCTTGCCTGGAAAATCCCACGGACAGAGGGGCCTCGTGGGCTACAGTCCACTGGGTCGCAAAGAGTCGGACACAACTGAGACGGCTTAGCATGCATGCACACATTGGGTAAGAAAAGAGCCTTGGCTTTCTTAGGGGTAACAAAGCCTTTCTTTTTTTGGTAAGATCCAAATCATTCCTGCTCACCTAACAGGGGAGCTTATATGTAGTTATTCTTCCTGCTTTTCCCTCTGCCCTCCCTAACCATTTGTTCTCAAGATAGTCTTCTATACATATTTAAGTCTCAGTTCAAGTTCTGCCTTCTGCAATGAAGCTGCCTCTGTTCCTCCTGGAAGACTTATGCCGTCCTTCCTAGGCATTCCCATGGTATGTTTTTTATTAAAATATTAAAACCTATTTTACATTGCATTGTAATTTTATTTCTCCTCTCCTCAAACCACAATGTCCTTTAAATTAAAGCTTATCTCATTCTCGACCTAATCCCCAGCACTTGACATAGTATATGGTATATACCAATAACAACATGAATGACAAGGAGATACAGAAATAGAAAAAAAAAATAAAGCAATGAGAATAACAAAAAGCAAATGACAAGGCTCTCGAGACTTGTGGGTGCATGTGTGTTTAGGCGCTTCAGTCGTGCCTGGCTCTTTGGAGCCTATGGACTGTAGCCCACCAGGCTCATGGGGATTCTCCAGCAAGAACACTGGAGTGGGTTGCCATGCCCTTCTTCAAAGGAATCTTCCCAACCCAGGAATGGAACCGACATCTCCTATGTCTCCTGCATTGACAGGCAGGTTCTTTACCAATATTGACACCAGGGAGGCTTACTATGAAGCTTCCTCTGATCCAAAGTTGGTCTTGATCAATTTGCAGGTTAAAATTGTTAGAAGTAGGTAGGGTTACAAGGAACAGAAAACCCCAAATTAAAAATGAGTTTAAAATGATAGAAGTTTATTTTTCCTTCACACTCAGCAGACCAGAGGTAGTAGGTCTGGATATGATATGTCAATCTGTGGTAGCAAGAATCCAGGATTTTTGTATCTTGTGATCTTCCTTGGTTTACTTCTATTCTTCAGATCCTTAAGATTATCCCGTGCTTCAAGCTGGATACCAGAGCACCTCTGGAGCTCCAGCAGTCATGCCCACATTTAGGCAACAGGGGAAGAGAAGGACGGGAAGCTTCTGTTCTGACCCCACCTGCTTCTTTTCCTAACTCTTCTCAGAAGTTGTGAGTAGTACTTTTTCTTGTGCCTTAATTGTCTGGAATTAATCACATGATCATTCTTAATTGAGAGGCATGGTGGGAAATGAAGTCTTTACTCTGAGAAGGGATGTGCCCAAATAAAAATTGGAGATTCGATAAAGAAGGAAGGAAGAACTGATATTAGGAGATAATTAGCAGTCTCTGGCATAAGTACATTACCAAATTTAACCCTCCAACAACTTTATGAATGCTAACCTTAGGGTGCTATTATTATTGCCATTAACTCATTTGCCAAATTTGTGCATTACTATATATTAGATCTAGTTCTAGGACCTTGGTATTTCAAAGGAAATAAGGTGTGTAGGCCCTTGTCCTCTTGGAGGTTTTATTCTGGTTGGGAAGGCAGTGCTAGGGTTAGACACATATGTAATATAATGTTAGACAGCAATAAGTTTCTTGAAAAAAAGTTAATCGGTGTAAGAGAATAGTGTATAATACAGTTAAGTTTAAATAGGATGATCCTGAAAGGACTTAGAAGGAGTAGCTTTTGATGGATGGAATCAGAAGAACATCTGAAGACAAGGTTTCCAGGCAAAAGGAATAAAAACACCTTCAGTTGGACATTAGGGAGTTAGTAAACATACTGATGAGTGGGGAAATGAAATCAGAGAAAATGAGGCAGAACCAGACAACAAAGGGCTGCAGACAGTGACAGGAAATTTGGGTTTTATCCTGAGTTTGATACTGGCTGCTGGAGCTTTTGAGCCAATGAGTGCGATGATTAGATTTAGGCCTTAAACCACTTGGGTTATTTCATTAATAATGGACTCAAACAGCAAGAGGTCAGTGGAATAGAAGGCAAGGTGAAAGCAAATAAAGCAAAAGGGGGTCATTTAGAGAGTTTAGGTGAGAAATGATGGCAACTTGGACTAGGATGGTGACAATGATGAAGGTGATATGTGATCAGAGGCAGGATATATTAAAATCAGATGTGCGGGAAGAGTAAAATTCATCAAGGATGTCTTGTAGCTTTTTATGATGGTTGATTTTATGTGTGAACTTGGCTAGGCCACGGTACCCAGTTTTTGGAACTGGTTCCTGAATCTGATTAGATTTAAAGGCACTAATGGCTATTTCCATTAACAATAAGAGCACAGATAGTCCCTGGTATAATGTGGCAAGAGCAATTCACAAAATATCACCGTTGGATACTCCTAAACAATTAATTACTCAGATAAGTTTCTGAGTTTCCATGCATTTGATACCTCAGAAAACTGTTGTCAAGCAATGGGTACATACTAATTGCTCCTAATTGTATTGAACAAAGTGAGGAAATAAAAGAATGTACTCAGGGGTTCAAATCTCCAGTTTGTGGCTTGCATAAATGATCTAAAAATTTCTACGTATATCTTGAAAGAAACTTTCATCGCTTGTAGCCGAAGGGCTGAAGTTGCTGAAAACCAAACCCCTAGTTTCATCCTGGAAATAGTTGAATTACAATGCAAATTGAATTTCCAACCTCACAGGGTGTCTGCTGTTAAAGTGAAGGCATCAACTGGGAAGGAATGGTATCCTGAAAATTGGAATGGGGACATATGGGAAGACCCTGATGAAGCTGAGAACACTGAAATTTCAAGGAGTCTTCTTTGCTAGTAGAAGCAACTGTTCCATTCCCATCAGAGGAGATGAACTCTGCTTTACCTGAGAAAATTATAATGCCTCCCCTGAAGTAGTTGCCTTGCAAGACTTCATTGATTCTTCACTATTCTTTGTTTCTAGACCTATTTTAAGACTCGAGTTCCTATAGGTTCCTGAGGTAGAAAGTGTGGCTTTCTACCTACCACTTTCTTTCCTACCACTTTCCTGAGGTAGAAAGTGTAGCTCATGAAGAGATTTAGTACACTCTGCAAGAATGATATGATTTTTCCAATGTGTATAAACAAAAATCCACGGACCACGTGGGGGAATAATTATTAAAAGTGTGGCAAAGCAGTGGAGTTGGTGATGGACAGGGAAGCCTGGTGTGCTGCAGTCCACGGGGTCACCAAGAGTTGGGCACGACTGAGCAACTGAGCTGAACTGAAAGCAGTGGAAAGATTATAAAATTAGATAAGGCAGAATTAGGGAGTTAGAACTTTAACAGTTGGTTGTATGGATGCGACATGAACCAAATGGGGGCTTACCTTGAATGAACTGAAGTGCCAGAATAGCCTTGACATACTGCAGAGGAAGATATTCAAAGGCTTAGTTAGAAAAAATTTATCATTTAAGACCTGGTCACCCAGCCTAGGAGAGTACAAAGGACGTATCTTTCTCCAGAACTTTCTCATATCTTCTCACAAATGTGAGAAATAAATTTGTGACAAGACCCACAACATTCTTGAAAATCTCTGGGATTACTCTTCTCTGTAGGTCATACATTATAGAGGGAACTGCTATCACTGAATTGGAAAACTTAAGTGCATTGAATGTAATTGGATCCCAGGATATCAAGGGCCAGGCTCCGGGCCCCTTGAATGAATGAAGGAGGGGCCAGCTACCCTCCAGGAAGGACTCTACTACCCTGCCAAAAATGTATTCAGTTACTCTTTCTCTTACTCTCCTTCAAAGGATCAACAGCTTTCTACCAGAGTACCTGTGCATTGAGGAAAAAGAAATGAGCTGACTTCTTGAGGATTATTGGACGCTAGCCCTGAATTGGCACTAATTCCAGGAGACCAAAAATGTCACTGCGTTTCACTAGGAGATAAAAGAATTATTCTATTGAACTAGAAGTTTAGACTGCCACCTGCTACCATGAACTTCTCCTGCCTCTGGATCAACAGGCAAAGAGGAAGTTACTGCGGACAGGCAGCCAAATTTCTGATTATTACTAAGAAGAAACTGCACTGCTGCTCCACAATGGAGGTAAGAAAGAGTACGTGTGGAACACAGGAAATCCTTTAGGGTATCTCCAGACCTCCCATGTCCTGGGTTTAAAGTCAGTGGAAAGCTACAACAACCCTATTCAGGTAAGAAAACTAATGGTCCAGATCCTTCAAGAATGAAAGTTTGGGTCACCCTACCAGGTACAAAATCATTACTAGATGAAGTGTTCGCTAAAGGCAAAGGACATACAGAATGAGGAATACAAGAAGGTATTCGAAAATATGACATGGCCAGTTACAGAAACGAGGGTTGTAATTATCATAAGCATTTTTTCTTATTTTGCTATGAACATATTTATAAATTTTACCTTATATATTATATATTTTCTATATGTATTATAATATAATATCTTTGGGGTTTTTATCCTTTTATCATACAACATAAGATATATTGGCTTTACATCATAGTATTTAACCAAAGGATGTCAAAGCGAAAAGTAAACATCAGCTGAGGACTTTGCATCCTATTCTAGGGACAATAATACTGCTTTTATGGTTATACATGGGATTTTTGTATCCTGTTAGACAGAAGTATGACCTTGATATGCCCTTTATTGAAGATTAAATATGGTGTATGTACATGTATGAGTTCCAACTTGACAAGGGGTGAACTGTGAAAGTTAATTATCCTGTTCACTTCATTAGATACTTCTGTGAAGATATTTTAAAAATGTGATTAACATTTAAGTCAGTAGACTTCAAATAAGGGAGATTACTCTGCATAGTGTGGGTGGGCCTCATCCAATCCATTGAAAGCCCAAGATAAAAGACTAAGATTCCCCAACAGAAGAAGGAACTTTGCCTGCAGACTGTGTGGGTATTCAAGTAACTGCTGCTGCTAGGTCACTTCAGTCGTGTCCGACTCTGTGCGACCCCATAGACGGCAGCCCACCAGGCTCCCCCGTCCCTGGGATTCTCCAGGCAAGAACACTGGAGTGGGTTGTCATTTCCTTTTCCAATGCATGAAAGTGAAAAGTGAAAGTGAAGTCGCTCAGTCGTGTCCAACTCTTCACGACCCCATGGACTGCAGCCTACCAGGCTCCTCCGTCCATGGGAATTTCCAGGCAAGAGTACTGGAGTGGGGTGCCATTGCCTTCTCCGACTTAAGTAACAACCTCAGAGAAAAGGAAAGATATAAGCATCTGAATGCAAAGTTCCAAAGAATAGCAAGAAGAGATAAGAAAGCCTTCCTCAGTGATCAATGCAAAGAAATGGAGGAAAACAACAGAATGGGAAAGACTAGAGATCTCTTCAAGAAAATTAGAGATACCAAGGGAACATTTCATGCAAATATGGGCTCGATAAAGGACAGAAATGGTATGGACCTAACAGAAGCAGAAGATAATAAGAAGAGGTGGCAAGAATACACAGAAGAACTGTACAAAAAAGATCTTCATGACCCAGATAATCACGATGGTGTGATCACTGACCTAGAGCCAGACATCCTGGAATGTGAAGTCAAGTGGGCCTTAGAAAGCATCAGTTCGAACAAAGCTAGTGGAGGTGATGGAATTCCAGTTGAGCTCTTTCAAATCCTGAAAGATGATACTGTGAAAGTGCTGCACTCAATATGCCAGCACATTTGGAAAACTCAGCAGTGGCCACAGGACTGGAAAAAGTTAGTTTTCATTCCAGTCCCAAAGAAAGGCAATGCCAAACAATGCTCAAACTACCGCACAATTGTACTCATCTCACAAGCTAGTAAAGTAGTGCTCAAAATTCTCCAAGCCAGGCTTCAGCAATACATGAACTGTGAACTTCCTGATGTTCAAGCTGGTTTTAGAAAAGGCAGAGGAACCAGAGATCAAATTGCCAACATCCGCTGGATCATGAAAAAAGCAAGAGAGTTCCATAAAAACATCTATTTCTGCTTTATTGACTATGCTAAAGCCTTTGACTGTGTGGATCACAACACACTGTGGAAAATTCTGAAAGAGATGGGAATACCAGACCACTTGACCTGCCTCTTGAGAAATTTGTATGCAGGTCAGGAAGCAACAGTTAGAACTGGACATGGAACAACAGACTGGTTCCAAATAGGAAAAGGAGTATGTCAAGGCTGTATATTGTCACCCTGCTTATTTAACTTATATGCAGAGTATATCATGAGAAACACTGGGCTGGAAGAAGCACAAGCTGGAATCAAGATTGCCAGGAGAAATATCAATAACCTCAGATAGGCAGATGACACCACCCTTATGGCAGAAAGTGAAGAGGAACTCAAAAGCCTCTTGATGAAGGTGAAAGTGGAGAGTGAAAAAGTTGGCTTAAAGCTCAACATTCAGAAAACGAAGATCATGGCATCTGGTCCCATCACTTCATGGGAAATAGATGGGAAAACAGTGGAAACAGTGTCAGACTTTATTTTGGCGGCTCCAAAATCACTGCAGATGGTGATTGCAGCCATGAAATTAAAAGACACTTACTCCTTGGAAGGGAAGTTATGACCAACCTAGATAGCATATTGAAAAGCAGAGATATTACTTTGCTAACAAAGGTCCGTTTAGTCAAGGCTATGTTTTTCCTGTGGTCTGTATGGATGTAAGAGTTGGACTGTGATGAAAGCTGAGTGCTGAAGAATTGATACTTTTGAACTGTGGTGTTGGAGAAGACTTTTGAGAGTCCCTTCGACTGCAAGGAGATCCAACCAGTCCATTCTGAAGGAGATCAGCCCTGGAATTTCTTTGGAAGGAATGATGCTAAAGCTGAAACTCCAGTACTTTGTCCACCTCATGTGAAGAGTTGACTCATTGGAAAAGACTCTGATACTGGGAGGGATTGGGGGCAGGAGGAGAAGGGGATGACAGAAGATGAGATGGCTTGATGGCATCACTGACTCGATGGACGTGAGTCTGAGTGAACTCCGGATATTGATGATGGACAGGGAGGCCTGGGGTGCTGAGATTCATGGGGTCGCAAAGAGTCGGACATGACTGAGCAACTGGACTGAACTGAACTGAACAACATCTGCTTATCTCTGCATCTCCAGCCTGTTGGTCTTCCTTGTAGATTCCAGTCTTACCAGCCCTTACAATTGCATGAACGGAATTAAAAAATACATCTGTCTTTCTATAAGTACATACATCCTATTGGGTCTCCTTTCTGGAGGAGTGGGATTGATTGAGTTTTGATGTGAGCAACTAGGTGAATGGTTGTAACATTGGCCACAATGGGACAGGCAGTGAATTGAATGGCAGTGAAGAAAAGAGAGAGGAAATGGAGAGAAGTCGGAGTTTTATTTTAGATGTGCTAACTTTGAGAACCTTATCACACAGCCAAGTGGAGGTGTAGAGTAAGACATCTATAAAGCAGTGTAATGCTGGAGGGGGCAGGGGATAGGTCAGAACTAGAAATCCAAAACTGGGAGTCATCTGTATATAGAAGATGTTTAGAACATTGGGATTAATTAGCTCAACTATGGAGAGAATGTTGATAGAGAGCAGATGACTGAGGACTGAGTCCCTAGGAAGTCCACTCTTTAGAGGTCAGGAAAAAGGGAAATCAAGCAAAAGAAACTAAACGAGGACAGACCCAGATACAAGAAAACCCAGGAGGGTAGAGTGATCCAGAAGATAGATAAAGAAGCTGTCTTAGAAACAGAGCATTCATCAACTCTGTCAGATGCTGCTGAGAATTGGGAATTGTTCATTGTATTTGGTGTATAAGAGATTCACCTTGAGAAATGGAATATCAGTAAACAGCGGGGACAAACCATGACTGGGGTGGGTTAAAGAGAAAACAGCTATTACGGAAGGAAAGCTAGCAAGTATAGACAACTTTCTAGGAAGTTTCAACTATGAAGATGAGCAGAGAAATGGGGAGTTGATGCAGGATTTCATGGGATTTAAGAACAGAGGCAGATTGGTGAGATTGCAGAGGGAGGACAAAGGAGGCCACTAAAATTTTTTTAAATTTCAGCCTTTCATCATTAATGTTTTCAAATTATTGAACATTGAATGCAGGGATAATTCCTTAGGTTTTTATGCATTACCAGGCAAGTTCTGCTTTTGAACTGTGGTGTTGGAGAAGACTCTTGAGAGTCCCTTGGACTGCAAGGAGATCCAACCAGTCCATTCTGAAGGAGATCAGCCCTGGGATTTCTTTGGAAGGAATGATGCTAAAGCTGAAACTCCAATACTTTGGCCACCACCTCATGTGAAGAGTTGACTCATTGGAAAAGACTCTGATGCTGGGAGGGATTGGAGGCAGGAGGAGAAGGGGATGACAGAGGATGAGATGCCTGGATGGCATCATTGACTCGATGGACGTGAGTCTGAGTGAACTCCGGGAGTTGGTGATGGACAGGGAGGCCTGGCGTGCTGCGATTCATGGGGTCGCAAAGAGTCGTACATGACTAAGTGACTGAAATGAATTGAACTGAATGGAACTGAGGCAAGTTCTAGCATTGTTTAAGGAAAGATGGCTCTAACAATTATATGGCACCTGGAGTCATATATCCTTACCACAATGAAGTCCCAGGAAAATTTTTTACTTTTTAGTATGGAAGATATGTCTGAAATTTTTTATGGTGATGTTAGCAATTCAATACAGAGAGAAAGGGATGCAGGAGAGAAAAAAAAAAAAAAAACTGCAACAGGAAAGTTATAAATAGGCAAGAGAGGATGGGATTGAATGTATTCATGGAAGGTAGATATTAATTCGGAGAAGGCAATGGCACCCCACTCCAGTACTCTTGCCTGGAAAATCCCATGGATGGAGGAACCTGGTAGGCTGCAGTCCATGGGGTCGCGAAGAGTGGGACATGACTGAGCGACCTCACTTTCACTTTTCACTTTCATGCATTGGAGAAGGAAATGGCAACCCACTCCAGTATTCTTGCCTGGAGAATCCCAGGGACAGCAGAGCCTGGTGGGCTGCCGTCTACGGGATCACACAGAGTTGGACACGACTGAAGTGACTTAGCAGCAGAAATTAAATTAGACCAGGGAGAATTAAATTAAAGCAGGGAGGCTGAGTATATGCATAAAAATACAGACAGATGAGTGATGGGGAAAAAGTGTAGTTTTCTTCTGATTGCTTTGAATCTTATCTCCCCCCTCACACACCCCCTCGCCCCAGTGAAATAAGAGTTGAAGTCATCATTTAGACGTAGAATATTAGGAAGGGGTTAGAGTTTTGAGGAATTAGAAAAGCGTGTGATAAGCCATTTGAGAGTGTGGAAGCAGAACTTGTCCAGGAAAATGCAGGAAGACTGTTGGGTTCTGGTGAGTCCTTCTTCACATCTGCCATCACAAATTCAGAATAATGTTGTTGTTTAGTCACTAAGTCGTGTCTTACTCTTTTATGAGCCCAAAGACTATAGTCCACCAGGCTCCTCTGTCCATGGGATTTTCCAGTCAAGAAAACCAACATCTGGTGGATCATAGAAAAAGCAAGAGAATTCCAGAAAAACATCTACTTCTGCTTCATTGACTATGCCAAAGTCTTTGACTGTGTGGATCACAACAAACAGTGGAAAATTATTAAAGTGATGGGGATACCAGACCACCTGACCTGCCTCCTGAGAAATCTGTATGCAGGTCAGGAAGCAACAGTTAGAACCGGACATGGAACAACAGACTGGTTCCAAATTGGGAAAGGAGTATGTCAAGGCTATATATTGTCACCCTACTTATTCAACTTATATGCAGAGTACATCATGGGGAATGTTAGGCTGGATAAAACACAAGCTGGAATCAAGTTTGCCATGAGAAATATCAATAGCCTCAGATATGCAGATGACACCACCCTTACAGCAGAAAGTGAAGTGGAACTAAAGAGCCTCTTGATGAAAGTAAAAGAGGAGAGTGAAAAAGCTGGCTTAAAACTCAACATTCAGAAAAAAAAGATCACGGTATCCAGTTCCATCAATTCACAGCAAATAGATGGAGAAACAGTAGAAACAGTGGCAGACTTTATTTTCTTGGGCTCCAAAATCACTGCAGATGGTGACTGGAACCATGAAATTAAAAGACGCTTGCTCTTTGGAAGAAAAGCTATGATCAACCTGCTGCTGCTACTGCTGCTGCTAAGTCACTTCAGTCGTGTCCAACTCTGTGCAACCCCACAGATGGAAGCCCACCAGGCTCCACCATCCCTGGGATTCTCCAGGCAAGAACACTGGAGTGGGTTGCCATTTCCTTCTCCAATGCATGAAAGTGAAAAGTGAAAGGGAAGTCACTCAGTTGTGTCCGACTCTTCGCAACCCCATGGACTGCAGCCCACCAGGCTTCTCCGTCCATGGGACTTTCCAGGCAAGAGTACTGGAGTGGGTTGCCATTGCCTTCTCCAATGATCAACCTAGACAACATATTAAAAAGTAGAGACATTACTTTACCAACAAAGGTCCATATATTCAAAGCTATAGTTTTTCCAGTAGCCATGTCTTGATATGAGAGTTGGGCCATAAAGACAGTTGAGTGCCAAAGAATTGATTCTTTTGAACTGTAGTGTTGGAGGAGACGCTTGAGAGTCCCCTGGACAGCAAGGATATATAACCAGTCTATCCGAAAGGAAATCAGTCCTGATAATTTATTGGAAAGACTGATGCTAAAGCTGAAACTCCAATACTTTGGCCATCAAATGTGAAGAACTGACCCAGTGGAAAAGATCCTGATTCTGGGGAAGATTGAAGGCAGGAGGAGAAGGGGACAATAGAGGACAACAGAGATGCTGGATGGCATCACCGACTTGGACATGAGTTTGAGCAAGCTCTGGGAGTTGGTGAGGGACAGGGAGGCCTGGCGTGCTGCAGTCCATGGGGTCACAAAGAGTCGGACAGGACCGAGTGACTAAACTGAACTGATGGTAAAGAAACACTGCAGATGTAATTAAGGTTAAGTAGAGTTTAATATGGGCTTCCCTCGTAGAGAAGGAAATGGGAACCCACTCCAGTACTCTTGCCTGGAAAATCCCAGGGACAGAGGAGCCCAGTGGGCTATAGTCCATGGGGTCGCAAAGAGTCGGACACGATTGAACAATTTCACTTTACTTCACTTCCCTCGTAGCTCAGTTGGTAAAGAATCTGCCTGTGATGCAAGAGACCTGGGTTTGATTCCTGGGTCAGGAAGATCCCCTGCCAAAGGAAATGGCAATCCACTCCAGTATCATTGCCTGGAAAATCCCATGGACAGAGGAGGCTGGCAGGCTACAGTCCACAGGGTTGCAAGAGTCGGACACGGCTTAGCAACTAAACCACCACCACCACCAGAGTTTAAGATAAAAGTGATTATCTAGGTGGCCCATGGTAATCACAGGAGATATTTAAAAGTAGAAATATAGAAAAGGGGGTCAGAGAAATTCAAGGAATTTCAATAAATTTATTAGATAGTAAATGAGTGTTGCTTCAAACCACTGTTTGTTGTAGTTTGTCATGGCATCAACAGGGAATTAATATGTAGGTTGCAAAGGTCAAGTTGTTGATAGACTATGCAAAGGAATGATCACTAGTAATGGACTAAACAATCCTACCAAGCAGGGTAAGGAAGAAGAAGTAAAATGAGAAGGATGATGAGACAAAGTGAATTAAAATTTTTGGAAATTCCTTGGCAGTCCAGTGGTTAAGACTTTGCCTTATAAAGCAGGGGATGAGGGTTCAATCCCTGGTCAAGAGATAAGATCCTCTATGCCTTGTGGGCAAAAACAAAACAAAACAAAACAAAAAACGGAAGCAATATTATAACAGATTCAATAAAGACTTAAAACATGGTCCACATCAAAAAAAAATCTTAAAAAATAATAAAATGAAAAAAATACACTTGATGGATTGAATAAGTATTAGAATCACATGCTGAAGGAGGTAAGCTGGACCCAGAATATGGCCATCAGAGTGTATGGTTGAAATGGGATAAAAGCAAGAAATTTGGAATCGCAAAGGACAAATTATTGTTAAAAGCCAGGAGAGTGGATGGATTATCTGTATATGTGCTGAAGCTACATAACATGGTGACAGGAATGATCATTGAGAAAGACCTGGAGAATGAGCCAGGCACTAAAGTCTCAGATGAAAGGTAAGGAAAGATAAGGGGTACTGATGGACGATGGTGTCTTGAATGGATGACAGATAGTAGTTTGATGTCATGCATGTGTGCTAAGTCACTCAGTCACATCTGATGCTTTTTGACCCTATGGACTAGAGTCTGTGAGGCTTCTCTGTCCATGGAATTCTCCAGGTAAGAATGCTGGAGTGGGTTGCCATGCCCTCCTCCAGGGGACCCTCCCGACCCAGGGATCGAACCCATACCTCCTGCATTGGTAGGTGGGTCCTTTACCACTAGCACCACTGGGGAAGTCCCCATAGTTTGATGGCACTTGCTTCAAAAGTCATTGGGTTTGTGGGTGGTCAGAGGAGAGATGATTTAGAAACTGTAACAAAGAACAAGGAGGACAATTATTTTACAAAAAAATGTCATAGAGAAATAGCTATCATAGGAGAGAACTTTAGGAAAACATTCATTTTCCCTTAAAGAAAGATGATGAGAAAATCCTTTATAAAATAGCTTTTTTTTTTCGCTCCCTGACGATCAACTATGATTCCAAAGAGAAATGTGGAACAGTTTGGTGCTTTGGAGAAAAATGATAGCTTGCGTTAGATTTTGTTTTTGCTCTTCAGTCGCTAAGTTGTATCTGACTCTTTGTGATCCTATGGACTATGGCACACCAAGCTCCCCTGTCCCCGCTCTCTCCCAGAGTTTGTTCAGTTTCATGTCCATTGAGTTGGTGATGATATCTAACCATCAATCCTCTGCTGCCCCCTTAGATTTAGGGTTGTATAGAGCTATAGTAGCATAGGAGTCCTTGTAAAGAATATCATGTGAGCTTGGACCTCTTGTGGACATAGAAGTCATGAAAGCCTTTTTTGGAGAAGGTGGGCCTTTGATTCTAATTTTACCTTCTTTCTTGGAGTTGATTATTTAAGCAATGGGGCTCAAGTGGTAGTATTATAGAGGTAGGGATTAATGGTATTATTAGGTTCATGAGACAATCTCTGGACATTTCTTAAGTCCTGATGTTTTACATTTAAGAACACTGAGGCACAGGGAGATTGAATAAATCTTATGAATTTTGTCAGCATGCAAGTTGGAAGGCTAGGATCCAAGTTCAAGCAATTGAAGTCTAGAGAAGGGAGTTTTAACTATGATGTGAGAGGCACTCTGGATTGCTTGCTGACTAATGGATGGATTCAGAGGGATCTGGTATTTGGGAAAACATCCTTGCTGGGGGTTAGGGTTATGTCAGTTTGCTGAAGATCCAACACTAATGAAACACTGGCTTGAGTCTATGAGACTTTGAAGACTTATTGCCATAATGCTGTGTTCTTTAGTCTCTTACTCTTAGAATACTAACTAGTCCTAGAAACCCAGTCACCATGCGGTAAGGAAGCCCAGAAGAGAAATGGAGGCCACAGGCCCTGAGACTCAGCTGACCTATCACTGGATCAATGGAACCAGCTTGCCAGGCATGGGGGTAAGATATCTTGAGTATAAATCCCCCAGCCCTAAACTGTGCTCCCCAATTGATGCCACATGGAGCAGACACAGGCCTCCCCTTTTGAGTCTTGCTCAAATCTCATATTTATGAGAAAAATAAATAATTGTTATTGTAAGCCACAAAATTTAGAAGTTTGTGATACCACAATAAATAACTGGAAAATTGAACCACCAAGTTACCAGATATCCAAGAGCTTTTGTTTCCCCAGCTGTAAAGTGAAGATCAGAGCATCAGACCAGAGGTTTATCATACAAATTCATGGGATGTGGAAACACACATATTCTGGTCAAAGTTGCCTTCCCCAATATCGTGCCCCCTACACATCCCAGATTAGAGAAAAGAGCCAGAAGTGTTTATTTTAAGAAAATTGCTTCCTTCTGCTGTGTATCTGTGGTTGTTGTTCAGCCACTAAGTCGAGTATGTGTGCATGCTAAACTGCTTCAGTTGTGTTCAACTCTTTGCAACCCTATGGACTGTAGCCCACCAGGCTCCTTTGTCCATGGGATTCTCCAGGCAAGAATACTTGAGAGGGTTGCCAATTTCCTCCTCTAGGGGTTCTTCCCGACCCAAGGATTGAACCCACATTTCTTCTATCTCCTGCATTGGCAGGCAGATTCTTTACCATTAGTGCCATCTGGGAAGCCCTGCAAGGCAGAAAGAAGATTATTCTATCTATTGATTCTGATTCTCCAAATAGTTCACATTCTCACTAGATTCAGGTCTCTGATCAAATTCCGTCTTCCTAGAGAGGCTTTTCTTGGCTCCCCTGTAAAAAATATAAAATACTCTTTAACTTAATATTAATTAATATTAATACTGTTAATATTCATGACTTTTCTTCATAGCTTTGATCATCATCTGAATAGCAGTATATATTTGTATGTTTATTATATTGTTTCACTCAGTGAACACAAAATCTCACAAGAGCTGGGATTTTTCACTATTTTGTGCTCTACTATCTTTGCAGCACCCAGGACAGTGCCTGACATAGAGCAGGAATTCGATAAATATTGGCTGAATGGTTAATGAATGAACTTTCTCTGGTATGGTCCTTGCTTTTGTTTTAATTTACTTCTTTCAGATGGTATGTTGAAGACATGTTGAACAGAGTACTGACTTCAAGATTAGAAAGTGAGACAGACTGTAAGAAAGGAAAAGGCAGTCAAATATGCCAATTACTTCCAAAGGGTAATGGCATATTTTGAAATTTGGAGGCTGCTTTATTAAAATTCATTTTGTGCTACATAAAATAAGGAATTGGGAGCCTGACAGAAACGAAGCTCAAATAAGCATTCATTTCCTTTATCTTTTTACAAGACAGATCAATTAGTAATTTTATGCTTGAAAAAACTCATTTTTAAATGTTATGTGGGACTCAGTGTAATATCAAATCTGGCCTAGTGTCACCTTTATTAGGGAATTGAAAGCACTTCTACATCTGTGCATTCCACCAAAAAAAAAAATACTCAGCAACTCAGTTTTTGCCATCTAAAGTTTATAACAGGAGGAGAAAAGCGGGCAGAGAAATGATCTTGTTTCATAATTAACTCCCACAAAAAGTTAAGGCAAATGATCAGCTCTGGAATGGAACGTTTTGGGCTACACTTCCATTCGTAAACCAAGCCATGGAAACCCTCCCAGACAGGTGTGTTAGAGTCCAGATGGCCTCAGTGAGGGTCCAGGAAGCCAATGCCTTCTGCTGTGTTCCTGGCCACTCGCACAGGCTCTCTGGATTTGGCGGCGGCAGCGCCCAGCTGGGGGGCGGCCACGGGGGCGTGCAGGTGGTGCTAGATGAGAAGCAGAGTTTCCAAGCAAGAGACTGCCTTGCTCCGGGAGAACTGCCTCCCTTTTCACTACCGGGTTATAAAACTAAGATCCAAGTCCGTTTGCAGCTGATAAAGATCCCAGATACCTTTTTGATAAGAGAGCTTAGGTGTTACTTAACCTCAATATCCTAACTGCGGTAATTGCACCCTGCCACTTGAAATTTCCCCTGATAATTCAATCAGAACCAGCCTTGGCCTTTGCTTTTCTGTCCCCTTTTGGGTTGCTGTGTGGCTATTAAACAGCTGCTGAGCTCCACTCTACCCAACACAAAAGAGTGTGTATTCTTTATGAATTGGATATTGGGGTAAGGATGGGGAATGTTGGCAAGCCTCCATGTGGATCTAGTTCTAGCAGGATGTTTTGCTGGTATAACTATAAACAAGGAAACCTTGGCCCTTTTGAATGCAAACAGTGTCTTAGGGAAGTGATGCTGACTGATGTATTTGGTCCCTTCCAGTGAGAATAAGGCAGTGAGGGAACTCTGCAAGTCACCAATCTGATGATGGACTCTCTACCTGGTGGAAGGAGCCCTATGGGATGACTACTGTGCAAACAGCCCTACCAAGAAAAACTCAAAGAACCATATTCAAAGTACTGGAAGGAAGCCTTGTCTTTCTTCTCTCCGCTCAGCACTTCCAGGCCCACTGTGGCTCAGAGGGTAAAGCATCTGCCGGCAATGTGGGAGACCTGCGTTCGAACCTTGGGTCGGGAAGATCCCCTGGAGAAGGAAATGGCAACCCAGTCCAGTATTCTTGCCTGAAGAATCCCATGGACAGAGGAGTCTGGTGGGCCACAGTCCACGGGGTCGCAAAGAGTCAGACACGACTGAGCAACTTCACTTTCACTTTCTTTCAGCACTTCCATCAACTTACCCTCCATCCAGCATTCATGTTCTAGAAGAGGCTTATCCATGGAGGTAGAACCCCTTTGGAAGAAGGCTGAAAGCTCCCAGTTCCCCAAATATCTACCTCCTCATTCTCTTAGCACTTTGTTGGGTTAAGACTGCATTTTCAGAAGGAATTGTTAAAATAAGAGTGTGTTAATTCAGAAATCTATTCATAGCTACATTTACTATGCCAGCAGGTTTTAAATAGTCCCCTGTACCAAACTCAACCAAAGGAAATCCTCAAAGAGGACAGACTTCCAGGTTACATCCATGCCTGCGCCTGATTCCAGGAATGCTACTTAGGGCTCCATCCTTCTCTCACAACCAGATGGCTTCCGTGGACAAGCAAAGGGAAGGCGGGCTACTGTAGGAATATTACTCAGGGCACTTTAATTTATAGAAAGAGAAATAATTCACTAATACTAGTTCCTTGACAGTGGAAAAAAAATGTGACTAGCTAAAGTGTCTGTAAGTCCTTTTCTGTATTCTTCTCTTTGTATAAATCCATATTTACAGAAAAAAAATGCTCATCTTGTACTTTTCTGCACAGATGTGTGAGCTAGTCCTTCAAAGTCTTCAAATAAGACATGTCAAGTTTTTCTCCCCAAAATAAGCTGCTTTCATCAATATTAAATTCTGCTGAAGCAGTTTGTGTCACTTACAGTTGTGATGGTCTCAAGCAACAGAAAGCTTAGCTGTAGTTCAAACAAACAGACTTTTCTCACATAACCAGAACTCCAGAGGTGGGTGGTTCAGAATCAGCACAGTCGCTCTAGGAAGTTTATATTAAAGAGCTAGGCTCCTTCTGCCTCCTGCTTCATCATTCTTAGCTTGTGTCTATTAATCAGTACTTTGTGATTGTAAGGTGGCTGCGTTCCTACCATTGACCTTGATAGTGTACAGATACAAATTGCCTTTGGTATGAATCAACATACATGGTCCCCAGAAAAAATTTCCATCAGCAGTAAATTTACTACTTGTAGGATTTACAGTGTCAAACCTACTCTTGTCCTCCTCCTTTATCAACCTCAGGCATACAGTCTTGAAACCCAACTTCAGGATACTAGTTGGGAGAAAAAACTTTCCCTCCACCCTCTTATGTTCAGTCTTGGAGGTCTGTGGATTAAACTAACAAAAGCCATGTTAAGAGGAGAAAGGCACAGAATTTTTCTGAATAGTCATATGCACAGTAGTTCATAGGAATGACACTTAAGTCTGATCAGACTCAGGGGCTTTTATATCATTTTACCATAGGAAAGGGGGTTAGGCTTCAACGATTACAAATTGTGATTAGGAAACATTTAGGGGAACTAAGGGGACAAAAAGGGCTATTTTAGTAAGATTTGTTTATATGAACTCATCTTGGTGTTGATGCCTCATCTCAGGTGATAAAGAGTCACTCTTTTCTTCTTGTGACAAGGGGGTCACCTTCTCAAAAGGGAAATTTATGCTTTGTTTTTAGGCAGAGAAAGGGAGAGCAGAGAACTCTTCCTGTATCTGTTGATTCTCAATTGCCTTCAGCTTAAAGCAATCTTGGGGTCAAAATGGCATAATTTGGGGGGTTACATCCTGATCCCCATCAACATCTATCTGCAAGATCCCCTACATATTGCCAATTATTGAGGAGAGGAAAGTTGATTGTTTCATGTTGGAATTTTATTTGAGTCTATAAAAGGTCTGAAGATGAAAGTCTTTAATAAGGGGAGTCTCTGTATAAGTGTTAAATTAATGATGATGAACCTCACAGTTGATCATGGCCCAGAAATATATCACAACACTGCAGCTGAGCACGCGGCACTAAACAGTGGGATAAGTCAACTGTTCTTTCCTTGGACAGTAAAGAATCTGCCTGCAATACAGGAGACCCAGGTTTGATCCCTGAGTCAGGAAGATCTCCTGGAGAAGGAAATTCTTCTTGCCTGAAGAATTCCATGGACAGAGGAGTGTGACACGATCAAGCAACTAACACTTCATTATCGTTCAACCTGGTGGACAGAATGAGACCTGGGATATGTAAATGTTGATGGCTGGGTTAGAGAGACAGAGAGAAGACAAAACAAAACGGTAGCACTGCAGATGCTGCTGTGCTAAGTGGTCACCCTAGGGGAGGGCTTAGCAGCTGGAAAGTAGAAGGTAACTTTGAAATCCAGCTTAATCTTCTCCCTGAACCAGGGGGCCAAATCTGCTTTCATAGCTAGAGTCAAATGCCCTAATTATTACCCAATTTGCTTTAAACTGATTCCTTTTAGTTTATTAACAAGTTTATGAGTTAGGTTTCAGTGAACTCTTCACCTATACAAGTCTTTTTGTTTTTCCGTCTTGATTTCAAGAGTGAGTTAGTGAAATTATTGACCAAGATTGGGTCACGGCAATGAAATGCAAACTACGGTTGTTGAATTGAGGTGAAGAATCAGATTCACTTGGGAAAATTCAATCTCATTTTCACTCTCTTCTTGTCACTAATGGCCTTGAGGAAGAACCTTCTGTAAACACTATAATTAGTATTATATAAACAGAGGCTTTATCTAGGTTTTCAATGGCCTCTGGGAGGTGGTCTCAGGTCCAACCCATGCACAGATCTAGGTGGGAAAAAATTTATTCTGTAATAGGTGTGGGTTTAAAACCCAGTTCTTCCTCCACTGCTGCTTTGGAATAGAAAGTTCCTGAACAGTCTGTTAAAAGGCAATTTAACTTCCTTAAGACAAAACCTAAGATAACTGTTTCCAGTATATTGCAGGAAGAATTTGAGAAAGCAGGATGAATTTTCTAATATGGAATCGGGCCAAAGCAAAGGCTAACTCACTGCCACCAGGCCCTTAATGGGCACAATCTTAGGGCCATTGCCTCTTCCATTAAAATACCTCTAGGTTTTGAACTGATCTTCAGTGTTGCTGAATCCTGTTATTAAATTGGCCGTTTTGCTTTTCACGTTTTATTTGCCTATTTTTTTTTCTTTTGACCTCAAAGCCTTTTAGGTCTTCATCATTGCAGCTGGCAGAAGACCTCCTATCTTCATTTAATTGTTTCTGTTTGCCATAATGTCTCTCCTTAGCCTGAAGCATGTTTTAATTGGACAAAACCATCATTTTATGTTCAAGTTGGTTAAGGAGCTCAAAGCCTTACTTTAGGGTGCATGCTAAGTTGCTTCAGTCCTATCGGACTCTTCGTGATTCTATGGACTGTAGCCCACCAGGCTCTTCTGTTCATGGGATTCTTTAGGCAAGAATACTGGAATGGGTTGCCATTTCCTCTCTCAAGGGGTCTTCCTGGTCCAGGGATTGAACCCATGACTCTTATGTTTCCGGCTTTGGCAGGTGGATTCTTTACCCCTAACACTATCTGGGAAGCTCAACCTTAGGATGATTCGCCTTATTAAATGGCCTGTACAAGACATGTTGACCTGGAGACTGAAACTCTTCCAAGACTTACAGATCTCCTGGGATCCAGAGAATAAGATCACAGGGCAGAGGGTGTCAAGAACTTTCTGATTTTAATGATACTAATAAATAGATTTTGCCTCAATTGGGCCACATTTAACCTGCTAATGGAATGGAATGGGAAGCCAGATTGCTTTATAATTGACAGCTTTGTCTCCCAGCAGATGGCTGTAATCTCCTACGTGTGCCAAACACCGACTCTAGGATTTTTGAGTTTGTAGTGAAAACAGAAAGGACAAATATTTATCGTAATTACAACATTTGCACATTGGATACAGTTTCACAGCCTTTTAATCCTCCTTGACTAGAAAATACAGAGTGCCTTTTTCTTTTCCATGCCAGTGAAAGTTTATTTACCAATGCTTTGAGAAACATTTCAATTTTTAAAAAATATAAAGCCAGGACATACAGAAACAGCTCTCTTTTTAGCTTACTTACTAGTGAATCTGTACAGTCAATTCTGGATTGATCTGGGGAAATGATCCAGTTTTCAGATTTCTTTTTTTCCATTCACGACTGCTGGTTAGTTCTTGTCAAGAAGGTCAGTTGGAGATCTCTCCAGTTATTTTCATGACTATATTCTATTCCATCTACGGAAACTGCTTATGGGACAACATGGCCTGCACCCAATTAATCCTATTGGATTATGTCCACCTCCTTTGTTAGCAAATCGTGAGTCAGCAACTACATTATGGTCTTTCCCCAAAGTACTGAACTGTTTGCAGAGAACTGCAAGTTGTAATTCAAATGTAAATTGCTGGGACCAAAATCAATGGAAATCATACAGCCCCAGCAAGTATGAGTTTAAGACACACCTCTTCCACTTCAGGTTTTGCTGCCTTGAAGAAGTGAAGTGAAAGTCACTCAGTCTTGTCTGACTCTTTGCGACCCCATAGACTGACTAGACAGTCCATGGAATTCTCCAGGCCAGAATACTGGAGTGGATAGCCTTTCCCTTCTCCGGGGAATCTTTCCCACCCAGGAATCGAACTAGGGTCTCCTGCATTGTGGGTGGATTCTTTATCAACTGAGCTATCAGAGAAGCTCACTTGCTGAAGCAGGGAAGCAAGAAACACTTGCTGCCTTTGGCAAGTCCATTAATGTTTAGACCATCTCCTGACTTGTCTAATACTACACTTTGAATATGGTGAGTTTGACAAAATGTTCAACAGTATCATATATCTGGTCACTCAGATTCTTGCTTCTTGTAGTATTTGATTAAAAGTATCTGATGGTGTTAGATTGCATACATAGCCACATCATGCCACGGACTATCCGTGCTCTCCTTACTACTTAAAAAAGGTGCACAGCATCCCATTCAGTCAACTTCAGTTGTGGTCTGTGGAGCTGTGCAGTGCGTGAAACGTGCATGGGTATACACAGCAGCCTTGGGAAGGATTCATTCAGGGGAAAAAAAAATCTTTTACTGTTCACTGATTCCCAAGTGACATTCTGAGTTGTGGAACGACAAAGACAAAGCAGAGTTGCTCACTGTCTGTGATGTGGTGTGAGGCCAGGACAATGAGACAGATACTCTAACAGAGTTGCTGTGCGCAGACCATGGAGGAGGTAACCAGCTCTGTTCCTTGTAGCTGACTTGGAGTTTGAAGACTAATTTGTCATTATTCATGCCAAAAGGGGAAGTGAGTCATTCTGAGCAGAAGAAACAGATAGATGAAGCTCATGACACACTGGAAAACCTGTCCTACGTACATGTGACTATGACTTAGGGAAAAATTTTGCAGGTTAGTGGAATTGAGCAAAGAAAAATTTAGAATGTTAATTTGGGGCAATTCAGAAAGAGTTCATATTCTCCAAGTGGTGTAAGTTTTATTGCTGAAACAAAGATCCTAGAAACTTCTCAAGCAGCTGAGTGTTTTATTTAAGTGTTATGTTTTAAAAACTCAGTAATAGGAGATTTCTATGGTATTGTAGATAGAAATAAAGATATTAAATCTAAAAGGGAAAGTTGATAAATTCAGCTTTTCTTTTGATTCATCTTTTATTTTTTTAATCACTTTATTGAACTATGATTGACATGCAAAAATCTGTACTTATTTAATGTATACAATTTGATGAGGGTGGAGATAAATATAAATCTGTGAGACTCACCACAATCAATGCTATAACCCATCACCTCTAAAAGTTTCTTCCCACCCTCTTTATTTTTTTTTTCTGTGCTATTTTTTTTAATTTTATTTTATTTTTAAACTTTACAGAATTGTATTAGTTTTGCCAAATATCAAAATGAATCCGCCACAGGTATACATGTGTTTTCCATCCTGAACCCTCCTCCCTCCTCCCTCCCCATACCATCCCTCTGGGTCATCCCAGTGCACTATCCCCAAGCATCTTTTATTTTTAAAATTATTCCTATTTGCAAAAAATAACTCGAGAGTTAAATTCTGTTAATACTGACTACAAGGGTGGATCCAGTTCCATCACTGGTACTCCTTTACAATTTCATCAGTTTGAATGTTAGCTAGAAATACATCACCATCACCTAGAACCTGAAAATTTTTGTCATGCAAAGACTGCCTCTGTTGTAAGGGGATCTGATACATAATCGTGCAGAGCTATAAACAATACCACTCAGACCTACAGAACTTTCTGAGAACTTGTAAAGAGCAGAGGTCACTCAATTAGATCTGACTTTGTAATTCCTCTTGAGAGGAAAGTCCAGTTGGATAAGCTTTATATCCAATCTTTTTGGTTTTGTGGCTTTCCAGGTCTTCTCTGTGGTGACATTTACCATGATAGATTGCCACCTGTATTGTGGGCACTGATTTCTGGTTAAGGTGTGGCAGTTCAGGCATTCCTCTAAAACACTGGCATCCAGATCTGCTGTATCATCAGAATTATAAGTAGGACCTTTAGGCATACTCTCCGGGATGAAATTACTGCTATCAGCCCCTTAGTGAAGTGAAGTCACTCAGTCATGTCCAACTCTTTGCGACCCCATGGACTGTAGCCTACCAGGCTTCTCTGTCCACAGGATTTTCCAGGCAATAGTCCTGGAGTGGATTGCCATTTCCTTCTCCAGGGGACCTTCCCAACCAAGGGATTGAACTCGGGTGTCCCGCATTATAGGCAGACGCTTTACAGTCTGAGCCACCAGGGAAGTCCATCAGCCCCTTAGGCACCCTATTTATAAGTTTTTCAGATCTAGAATTCATTGTTAATAGTTTTGACTGTCCTAATAGCCCCTCTGCTTTTTTATCACACAAATTAAGAATGGACAATAATGCTCTGTGACTTGTGGACACAGCAGAGGAAGGAGAAGGTGGGACGGATTGAGAGAGTAGCATTGAAACACTTCCAGTACCGTGTGTAAAGCAGACAGTGAGTGGGAAGCTGCTGCGTAACTCAGAGCTCAGCCTGCTGCTCTGCTGACCTAGGCGGGTGGCAAGGAGGTTCAGGACAGAGGGGATTCATGTGTACATACTGCTGATTCATGTTGTGGGATGGCAGAAACCAACACAACATGGTAAAGCAATTATCCTCCAATTAAAAATAAGTTAAAGAAAAGAATGCTCTGTGATGACCCAGATGGGTGGGATAGGGACTGGGAGGGAGGCCCAGAGGGAGGGGATATGTGTGTACAAAAAGCTGATTCACTTCCTTGTATAGCAGAAACTAATACACCATTGTAATGCAATTATACTCCAATAAGAAAAAAAAAAAAGAATGTCCTAGTTATGGTGCAAGTGACCCTCAAGATAGCACCACTGGTACCTGGAAATCTTCATCTAACAATGACAATCCACTGAGTTTAAAGTCTTTATACATTGGTGAGCAATCTTTGAAAAAGCAGCCTTCAGAGCAAAGAAAAAAAAATCATGGAGTTATAAATGACCTGGTGAGACATGGATGTCCAAGCAGCTGCCAGAAGTTGACCGATCCAAAGTCAAAGGAAAACTCAATTTGAGTGTTGGCTCATTTAAGGAGAAAACATGATCATTATTGCCTACCTAAAGATTATTGTCACACTGACACAACAGACTAGTCCTCTAAATTGAGGAATATTTGTGCTAGGAAATCAAGTGCCTGGCACAGAGTAATCACTCTGTTAACATTGGCAATTAATTCATATTATGTTATATTATAATTTATATTATATAATTAATAATTATAAAATAATACTTTTATAATCATAAAATAATAAAAATAATATTACAAATAGTAGTATTATAAACATATTACTATTCCATAGAACTGAGAAATAAACTGAAATTTCAAGTTGAACATAAAAGCAAGTACTACTCTTTTACATGAATTAACACAAAGCCTATAATTCAAGCTATATATTGAAAAAACCTTTCTGCCAAATTCATAATGTGAGGAGATAGCCCCCCTGCGCTTTGATCCTGCTATACAGGTGGAAGTACAAAACAGCTCATGTCTGATAATATGTACTCCTCTACAGTGTTTGACAGAGATAGTTTGGAAGATGTGATTTAACTAAAAGAATCTCTGGAACGGAAATGACAAGCCTTCTTACAATGAGATTAAGCATTCTGCAGCTTCTAAGAACAACTCTAGTTACAGTCTTGGGAAAAATGCAACATATTCCAGACACCTTGCTAGATTTCATATTTTACAACCATCATCCCATTGGATTTTCTCAGAAGTCCTATGAGGTAGTATTCTTCCTTCTTTTCACATATGAGGAAACTGGGATTCAAGAACTGGTTCCTATCACACAGCCAGTAATTGGTGGGCTGTGGTTTGAATCCAGACTGACTGAATCCAAAGTCTGTATTTTTAATCACTACAATTCATGGCTTTCCCACTAATGCAAGTTCAGTGTGAGCTCTGTTCTTCTCTTTGCATTATTTTATGCATCAAGAGGCTTCACAGATGTGATTCCTTTAGACTGTCTGAATGATTGAGTGAACCTCAATGCAAAGATTGTTAGGTTTCTCTGAAACACCCTGTCTGTGATAAATCTCTCAAAGGAAATAGTCCAGGGATAATAAATTGAGGCATCTTGGGGACTCATGGGAATTTACCTCTGTGATTGATGGAATGAGCCGACTGTCACCTGCACATATAGTAAATAAAACCATGGAAATGCATGAGGTTGCCACCTGAAAATTAACATTGGTTTGTTCATTTTCTTACAGGAAGAATATAATTGAAATGAAGGAAGCTAAAGGGAACTGTAAGAGTGACTGATAGAAAGATAGAGCTTAGATTAGGAAACTAGAAGAGAGAATGAGAAGTTTTATTATTATGATATTACTATGTCTTCAAAGTATGCCAGCGCCCTTTTCTCAGTGAAATCACAAAGTATATAGCACTGCACTAGGCGCCGTGGAAGAGAGAGAAAGAGAGAGATCTTGGGGAGAGAAGAGGTGTGCGGTCTGCTCTAGACAGCTAATGATTTAATTAATGGTTTAAAATTAATTTATTGGATTGACTGGCATTCGCATGAACACCACAGGCATGCATTCATCACCCAAGCCCACTTTGCTGATAATTTTGTGTAATTTGTCTATAACAAAATGGGCCTTCTGAGGAAGAAAACCCAAGCTCTCTTGAGCAGGAAAGGCTGAACAGAATGGAAAATGCACTGTGTCAACATCATGGAGGCAAAGCGTTCCTTAAATAGGCAAATGAAAGAACACCAAGGCAAGACTCTGCCTTTTATTATATGGCAAAGGAAAGCAGATAATTAACAATGCGAATGGCAGAAGACCTTGGTGCTTCCAGTATCCCAAATTTTAATTGGGGAATAGAGAATTGACTCCAAAAGAAAGAGGGTCAGGAAGAGTTCTTTAAATATGGCTTTATCAGCCTTATATTTTTCCCTCAAAAATGTGTACTTCATTTGTACATGATATAAATGGCTGACATTCCAGAGGATCTGAGATAATCATCAGGACCTCTTACAAGAAAGGGGAGGTACTGGGCTAACTCCTGAGAAATTACTTAGATATCTACTTCCAAGCCGCAGCTACATGGAAATGATAATGGAAGAGCATAAGCATGAAATTAGGAGGAAGTAACAGGAGGAGAAAAGTTCAAAAAGGGAAGGAAAAATATTTTCCTTAAATTTCAAGGAAACAGGAGGATAGAAACTTCCAACTGACGGTGTGTTTGGGCCTCCATGAGGAATTGTAAACATTTCCCTTTGAGACACTTCACACTAGGGTGAATCATGCTTCTAGCAAAGTCTTTTCTAATTAAGTCTTCTGTATCTGTCTGTAGGATGTGGAATTAGCTATGTCCTTGACTCCCAAACCTTTCCAGAATTTAACTCCAATTGGAAAACTTTAGTGTGAAACCGCACATCTCTCCTTTAAAGTCATAGCTGTTAAAAATGTGCTCGTGACTGTGGGCTATTGTGTCCCTGGAAGGAAAATTCCCAGAGAATGACAGGCTCAGGGCCATGGCGCCTGCTGAAAGTTCTTGAATGAACAGACCCTGACCACACAGTTAGAGAACACCTCTCTCCTACTGAATCTTTCTAGTACAAAATCTCACCCCATGTCATTGTCCTCATGACAAGGGGTATGTTCGGAAGCCAGGTTCAGCATTCTGTCAGTGGTCAAGCCCTTTGCCATTTAGACAGCCACTACGCCTCTGCTCACTCGGGTTGTGGAGGCAAACAATGATTGTCACTCGGGTTTAATGATAGTTTCACTTTGAAGAGTTCAGAATAAAAGACACCCTGACCACAAAATAATGGTCTCCGCGGATTACTATGATCGTCCAAGAACAGAAGATGAAAAGGGAAAAGTCCTTGGTAGTGTAAGCTTTTTATGACATATGAACGGACAGCCCATGCTTTCTGGACCCAGGATGTCACGGAGACCTGCCAGATTTGAAGGTTAGAAAGTTCTTGTGGGCAAACAGAAGTGACATGCATTGCATAAGCTTCTGCCTGGAGGAAGTTTCAAAGATTCCTCATATCCTGGGCTACATGAGAGTTATAAAATCTAACCAATAAACATTACAGATCTAGACTGCTATCTTCCAATGCAGGCATTTATTTTGGAAGACTAGATACACATATTGTCTTTTCATTGGGGAGATTGAAAGTTCCAAGTGCATAACCCTGCCCCTCTCTCTCTTGGATTAATGTCAGTTAAATGTCTTGGTTTCAAAGTGTCAGTGAAAAAGCTAACAGCACTTCATTTGAAAAGGAAAGATGCCAAGAGACACAGTGACTTAATGTCAACCTCCATCCAGTTAATGCTTAGGTCTTCTTCAATCAGAGAGTGATTTCAAGTGAAAAAAGCAAAATTCTCCATTAACTACAGATTTAGTCAAAATTTCTAGAGAGCTTAAAGTAAGGATGAAAAATCACATTTTTAGACAGTTTAGAATGTAAATCAAATATAAAAACACACACAAAATTCATTTCTTGGCTAATCAGAAGACACAGCATATCAGTGCAAATGATCCTTCTATTAAAATTCAACGGAAAAAAAAAAATTAGAAGTTAAAGTTCCCCCGGTTGACTTAATTGCTGACCTTTTTTTTTTTTTTTTGCCTTTTCATACTGTTCATGGGGTTCTAAAGGCAATAATGCTGAAGTGGTTTGCCCCAGCCCCTTCTCCAGTGGACCACGTTTTGTCAGAACTCTCCATCATGACCCCATCAGTCTTAGGTGACCCTGCGTGGCATGGCTCATAGTTTCATTGAGTCAGACAAGGTTGTGACCCACATGATTAGTATGGTTAGTTTTCTGTGACTGTGGCTTTCATTAGTTTTCTGTGACTGTGATTTTAATTCTGTCTGCCATCTGATGGACGAGGATAAAGTGCAAGCTTCCTGATGGGAGGGACTGGCTGTAGGGGAAACTGGTCTTGCTCTGGTGGGCATGGTCATACTCAGTTCAGTTCAGTTCAGTCACTCAGTTGTGTCTGACTTTTTGTGACCCCATGAATCACAGCACGCCAGGCCTCCCTGTCCATTACCAACTCATGGACTTCACTCAAACTCATGTCCATTGAGTCGGTGATGCCATCCAGCCATCTCATCCTCTGTCGTCCCCTTCTCCTCCTGCCCCTAATCCCTCCCAGGATCAGGGTCTTTTCCAATGAGTCAACTCTTCACATGAGGTGGCCAAAGTACTGGAGTTTCAGCTTCATCAGTCCTTCCAATGAACATCCAGGACTGATCTCCTTTAGGATGGACTGGTTGGATCTCCTTGTAGTCCAAGGGACTCTCAAGAGTCTTCTCCAACACCACAGTTCAAAAGCATCAATTCTTCAGTGCTCAGTTTTCTTCAAAGTCCAACTCTCACATCCATACATGACCACAGGAAAAACCATAGCCTTGACTAGACGGACCTTTGTTGGCAAAGTAATATCTCTGCTTTTGAATATGATATCTAGGTTAGTCATAACTTTCCTTCCAAGGAGTAAGCGTCTTTTAATTTCATGGCTGCAATCACCATCTGCAGTGATTTGGGAGCCCCCAAAAATAAAGTCTGACACTGTTTCCACTGTTTCCCCATCTATCTGCCATGAAGTGATGGGACTTGATGCCATGATCTTCGTTTTCCTAATGTTGAGCTTTCAGCCAACTTTTTCACTCTCCTCTTTCACTTTCATCAAGAGGCTTTTTAGTTCCTCTTCACTTTCTACCATAAGGGTGGTGTCATCTGCATATCTGAGGTTATAGATATTTCTCCCGGCAATCTTGATTCCAGCTTGTGCTTCCTCCAGCCCAGCGTTTCTCATGATGTACTCTGCATAGAAGTTAAATAAGCAGGGTGACAGTATACAGCCTTGATGTACTCCTTTTCCTATTTGGAACCAGTCCATTGGTTCCATGTCCTATTTGGAACATCAACCCCATGGACTGCAGCACATCAGGCCTCCCTGTCCATCACCAACTCCCAGAGTTTACTCAAACTCATGTCCATTGAGTCAGTGATGCCATCCAACCACCTCATCCTCTGTCATCCCCTTCTCCTCCTGCCTTTAATCTTTCCCACCATCAGGGTCTTTTCAAATGAGTCAGCTCTTCTCATCAGGTAGCCAAAGGATTGGAGTTTCAGCTTCAGCATCAGTTCTTCCAATGTACATTCAGGACTGATTTCGTTTAGGATGGACTGGTTGGATTTCCTTGTAGTCCAAGGGTCTCTCAAGAGTCTTCTCCAACACCACAGTTCAAAAGCATTAATTCTTTGGCGCTCAGCTTTCTTTATAATCCAACTCTCACATCCATACATGACTTCTGGAAAAATCATAACCTTAACCAGATGGACCTTTGTAATGTACACAATCATAATATAGCTCTGAAGTGGCAGAGAATGAGTTCAAATATGACACTCATAATCTTGCTGTTTCCACTGTGCATGTGACTCTGATTTTTGCAAGTTTAAAAGTGATCTAATCTCTGCTTCACAGAGATTAAAATGATACCGTATGTTCACCGTCTAGAGTAGTGTCTGACAACCAATAGGTATCCACAAAAATGTGATGATAGCAATCATGGTTATTGCTATTAAAGGAAAAATTCACAGAAAGACTTGCCCCCGTGAATGGTCTAATAATAATACCCTGAGTTCTTTAAAAGAAAAAGATCTGTTACTTTGGAAATATAAACTATCTCCAAAATCTGCATGCACATATTTCTTGCAAGACTAGATAATTTTATCCTGAGATTCGGTCACACATCATAGATCACAGTTAAGCATCAACTGGATGGAGGATATTTTGTAGTGGTGAATAAAGAGAAAGAAAAAAAAATTACAGCCACTTCAAAAATTCTAAACAATGACTAGAAAGCAAAAGATTAACTGCCTAATAAATATACCTGGAAAATTCCTTCCATGGCTAGAATATGAAACTCAACCCAGTATCAGAGAAACCTATTTAAAACCAAAAATGCATTTCAGATGAGCACTTGTATACGCTTCAGCTGCTTGTATTTTAGCTCATAGTAAATGAAGATGTTCTAGCAATGTTCAGAGATTCTCTCATGTACATGACTGTGTCATGGCTGCAGGATAAACATTAAAAACTGCCAAAAAGGAGGACTGGTAAAGACGAGAAGGGTAAAATGGTCTGCTTCTACAGGGGCAGAAGAAGCAGTGTGACAACTTGCTGTGGGTGGGCTCTGTCCCCCGTATTCAGCTCTACAATTGTCTAAAGGAAACATCCTGAAGTGGACAGGAAAGGTTATCAATAACCCCAGGTGAAGCGATTTTCCTATTTTTATGCAATTTCTTTCAGAGGACCTACTTCTCTGGCCCTTGTTTCACTTTATCAACTGCATATGTATAAACACATATACCACCAGACCGTAAATAAAGTAGCTGGGAGTAGTAAACATGTCTGGTTTTTAAGACAGGATGAGTAGAATACCAATGGTCCATATTTCTCATTTGGGCCATTTTTGTCTATCGCGTAGTGACTTAAATGTAACACTAGGCTATTTAATCCACCTAAATTTAAATTATTATTTGATCCTAATAGCACCTGTCTAACATATTCACCGTCAAAATCAGCAACAGCATCCCATTAACTAGGCCTCACCTGTGGAAATAAAGGACCAGCATCAGGAGAGGTTTCCATCAGAGAAACCTGGAAAAGGAGCGTCTCTTAACTGCTTTAGATCTAATCTCGGTAATGGACAGACTCTAGTTTCCCTGTGTCTTTTCCCCTCCTCCTTCACATACTCACTTTGGGTAATTAAAGAAAAAAAAACAGATGTAGAAAATTCCTGAGGACATTAAATTAATCCTCTGTGAAATTTCATTATTTTATTCATAAATGGTATGGCAGGGTTATAAACATAGTCCGATAGTAATTGTGTTAGGACTAGCTGCAGTGTAAAATTTTTAAGTACTAAATTTCATTACCAAAACACACTTGGAGACACCATAAATGAATGCGGGCTTTAATCTTTGAGTGAATATAAACCGCATCCTCAACTGTGTAACTATTTTGCACATCAAAAAGAGGGAATTTCTCATTAGCTGCTATATCAAGCTTTTAGTTTAAGGAAAGAGCCTTGCCCAGTAAAACTGAAAACAAAGCCAGATCTTAGCCAAATTGATTTCTCTTTGCAGGCCTGACCTCTAATAAGTGACTTGGGTAGAGCCCTTACCAGTTTTTTCATAAGCTAAAGGAGAAAGAATCATTAAGAGATGAGCCTAAGGCATTCTGAAATATACTTGCCAAATAATAAACGTATCAATTTCTTCTAAGTGAATAAATTTTTAATTCTCATCCAACTCTACCAAGCCTAACAGTGAGGAAATGTAGGTGCCAAGAAGGGAAATGAATCTCAACAAAGAGTGTATCTCCTATAATGGGAGAGTCAAGACAGACAAGTTATTAAGTTATTAGATAGGAACCTTAGAGACAATGTCTTAAAACATAGGAAGGGCAATGTTCAACTAAACATTAGGAAAATGTATTGCAATTTTAAGCGTTTCCAACTACAGACCAGAGAAAATGTTCAAGGACAGAAAAAGATGCCTACCTTAACTTTTTAAGATTCATCAATACTGATCCTTACATCTAGTAAGAAACTGGATTGTACACTAGAACTAGCATTGGTGATGCAAAAGTGTGTGTCCAGCCCTTTTCACATCTAACATTTTATACATAAATTCTCTAGTAGTTATTTATTTCATTAGCACAAGGCAAGTTTCCCATTTTTCTAAAGGTGAGGGTGGTTTTCTTATTATTACTGCATAGAAGACTGCAACCAAATTTTGTGACAGTTCAGTTCAGTTGCTCAGTCGTGTCTGACTCTTTGCGACCCCACAGACTGCAGCACGCCAGGCTTCCCTGTCCATCACTAAGTCCTGGAGCTTAATCAGACTCATGTCCATCGAGTCAATGATGCCATCCAACCATCTCATCCTTTGTCATCTCCTTCTCCTCCCACCTTCAATCTTTCCCAGCATAAGGGCCTTTTTCAATGAGTCAGCTCTTCCCATCAGGTGGCAAAAGTATTGGAGTTTCAGCTTCAGCATCAGTCCTTCCAGTGAATATTCAGATATGATTTCCTTTAGGATGGACTGGTTGGATCTCCTTGCAGTCCAAGGGACTCTCAAGAGTCCTCTCCAACACCACAGTTCAATTCTTCTTGCACTCAGCCTTCTTTATATGACAACTCTCACATCCATACATGACTACTGGAAAAACCATAGCTTTGACTAAACAGACCTTTGTTGGCAAAGTAATCTCTCTGCTTTTTAAAATGCTGTCTAGGTTGGTCATAGATTTTCTTCCAAGGAGTAACCGTCTTTTAATTTCATGGCTGCAATTACCATCTGCAGTGATTTTGGAGCCCAAGAAAATAAAGTCTCTCATGGTTTCCATTCTTTCCCCATCTATTCACCATGAAGTGATGGGACCCGATGCCATAATCTTAGTTTTCTGAATGTTGAGTTTTAAGTCAACTTTTGCACTCTTCTCTTTCACTTTCATCAAGAGGCTCTTTAGTTCTTCTTTGCTTCCTGCCATAAGGGTGGTGTCATCTGCATATCTGAAGTTATTGATATTTCTCCTGGCAATCTTGATTCCAGCTTGTGCTTCATCCAGCCTGGCATTTCGCATGATGTACTCTGCATATAAGTTAAATAAG
>NW_011494773.1:4358415-4376474 GCF_000754665.1 Bison bison bison | reverse complement strand
AGGTGGTCTGGTATTCCCATCTCTTTAAGAATTTTCCACAGTTTATTGTGATCCACACAGTCAAAGGCTTTGGTGTAGTCAATAAAGCAGATATTTTTCTGGAACTCTCTTGCTTTTTCGATGATCCAATGGATGTTGACAGTTTGATCTCTGATTCCTCTCCCTTTTCTAAAACCAGCTTGAACATCTGGAATTTCATGGTTCACGTATTGCTGAAGCCTGGCTTGGAGGATTTTAAGCATTACATTACTAGCGTGTGAGATGAGTGCAATTGTGCAGTTGTTTGAACATTCTTTGGCACTGGAATGAAAACTGACCTTTTCCAGTCCTGTGGCCACTGGTGAGTTGTCAACATTTGCTGGCATATTGAGTGCAGAACTTTCACAGCATCATCTTTTAGGATTTGAAAGAGCTCAACTGGAATTCCATCACCTCCACTAGCTTTGTTCATGATGCTTCCTAAATGATGCTTCCTACGGCCCATTTGACTTCACATTCCAGGATGTCTGGCTCTAGGTGAGTGATCACACCATCGTGATTATCTTGGTCGTGAAGATCTTTTTTGTACAGTTCTTCTGTGTATTCTTGCCACCTTTTCTTAATATCTTCTGCTTCTGTTAGGTCCATACCATTTCTGTCCTTTATTGTGTCCATCGTTGCATGAAATATTCCCTTGGTATCTCTAATTTTCTTAAAGAGATCTCTGCTGCTGCTAAGTCACTTCAGTCGTGTCCGACTCTGTGCAACCCCATGGACTGCAGCCTACCAGGCTTCTCTGTCCATGGGATTCTCCAGGCAAGGACACTGGAGTGGGTTGCCATTTCCTTCTCCAATGCATGAAAGTGGAAAGTGAAAGTGAAGTCACTCAGTCATGTCTGACTCTTAGCAACCCCATGGACTGCAGCCTACCAGGCTCCTCCATCCACGGGATTTTCCGGGCAACAGTACTGGAGTGGGGTGCCATTGCCTTCTCCCAAAGAGATCTCTAGTCTTTCCCATTCTATTGTTTTCCTCTATTTCTTTGCACTGATCACTGAGGAAAGCTTTTTTTTTTATCTCTCCTTGGTATTCTTTGGAAGTCTGCATTCAAATGGGTATATAGTTCCTCTTCTCCTTTGCCTTTAGCTTCTCTTTTTTTCAGCTGTTTGTAAGGCCTCCTCAGACAACCATTTTGCTTTTTTGCATTTCTTTTTTTGGGGATGGTCTTGATCACTGCCTGCTGTACAATGTCATGAACCTCCACCAATAGTTCTTCAGGCACTCTCTCTATCAGATCTAATCCCTTAAATCTATCTGTCACTTCCCTTATAATCATAAGGGATTTGATTTAGGTCATACCTGAATAGTCTAGTAGTTTTCCCTACTTTCTTCAATTTAAGTCTGAATTTGGCAATAAGGAGTTCATGATCTGAGCCTCCCGGTCTTGTTTTTGCTGACTGTATAGAGTTTCTCCATCTGTGGCTGCAAAGAATATAATCAATCTGATTTCGGTGTTGACCATCTGGTGATGTCCATGTGTAGAGTCTTCTCTTGTGTTGCTGGAAGAGAGTGTTTGCTATGCCCAGTGCATTCTTTTGGCAAAACCCTTAGCCTTTGCCCTGCTTTATTTTGAACTCCAAGGCCAAATTTGCCTATTACTCCATGTGTTTCTTGACTTCCTACTTTTGCATTCCAGTCCCCTATAATGAAAAGGACATCTTTTGGGGTGTTAGTTCTAGAAGGTCTGGTAGGCCTTCATAGAACCGTTCAACATCAGCTTCTTCAGCATTACTGGTTGGGGCATAGACTTGGATTACTATGATATTGAATGGCTTGCCTGGGAAATGAACAGAGATCATTCTGTCATTTTTGAGATTGCATCCAAGTACTGCATTTCAGATTCTTGTTGACTATGAGGGCTACTCCATTTCTTCTAAGGGATTCCTGCCCACAGTAGTAGATATAATGGTCATCTGAGTTAAATTCGCCCATTCCAGTCAATTTTAGTTCACTGATTCCTAAAATGTCGATGTTCACTCTTGCCATCTCCTGTTTGACCACTTCCAATTTGCCTTGATTCATGGACCTAACCTTCCAGGTTCCCATGAAATGTTCTTTCCAGCATCGGACTTTACTTCTATCACCAGTCACATCCACAACTGGGTGTTGTTTTTGCTTTGGCTACATCCCTTCATTCTTCGTGGAGTTATTTCTCCACTTTTCTCAGTAGCATATTGGGCACCTACCGACCTGGGGCATTCATCTTTCAGTGTCATATCTTTTTGTCTTTTCATACTGTTTATGGAGTTCTCAAGGCAAGAATACTGGAGTGGTTTGCCATATACTTTTCCAGTGGGCCACATTTTTTTTTAGAACTTCATTAAGACCTGTCCATCTTGGGTGGCCCTACATGTCATGGCTCACAGTTTCATTGAGTTAGACAAGGCTGTGGTCCATGTGATCAGTTTGATTAGTTTTCTGTGATTGTGGTTTTCACTCTCTCTGCCCTCTGATGGATAAAAATAATTTAGTGACAAGCAACCATTTATTAAAGATTCCTTATTGTAGCCAGTTGCTTTGGGTCTCTGCTCAAAAACCATCAACCCCCACTTCTGTTTGTTTTTAATTTATTTATTTTTAATTGGAGGATAATTGGTTTACAATATTGCATTTGTTTATGCTATACATCAACATGAATCAGCTATAGGTATACTTATGTCTCCTCCCTCCCGAACCTCCCTCCCATCTCCCACCCCATTTACCCCTCTAACTCGTCACACAGCCCTGAGCTGAGCTCCCTGCACCATACAGCATATTCCCACTGGCTGTCTACTTTACATATAACCTCCACCTTTAGCAGGAGTGAAAAGTTAGAAAAGTCGCTCAGTCGCGTCCGACTCTTTGCGACCCCATGGACTGTAGCCTACCAGGCTCCTCCCTCCATGGGATTCTATCCTTGCTCAAAACTAGCCAACTTCCTACCTTCAGCAGGAATTAACATAAATCTTTAAGTTAAAGCTTCCAGAGCTAAAAAAGGAAGCTACAAACAAAACACAGATGGAAACAGCTAGGAATTATAAGGCATGACTCTGACCTCCAACAGACCCTACCCTAAGTCTTAATATATATTGATTTGACTATATTAACATATTAAATGAAACACCCAGACAGAAGGACCAAAAATAGGATAAAAGGGGGTGTCCTCCTACTCTGTCAGAAAAAGCTCTGCCCTTTCCCCATAGACTAACACATAGCCTCCGCGTCATTAGCCTCACTCCTCCTCCCTTTGTCTTTACTCTCAAAAATTAAATCTCTCTCACCAGGTGTGTTTCCCTGGTGGCTCAGTCAGTAAGAATCCTCCTGCAATGCAGGAGAGCCAGGTTCCATCCCCGGGTTGGAAAAATCCCCTGGAGGAGGAAATGGCAACCCATTCCAGTATTCTTGCCTGGGAAATCCCATGGACAGAGGAGCCTGGTGGGCTACAGTGCATGGGGTCGCAAAGAGTCAGACACCACTGAACAACTAAATCACCACCACCAGGTGGGCAAGAAGCTGATCTGTGAACTCAATTTCCACTTCTCTATTCTTTGGCCACTGAATAAAGCTTGTACTGCATCAATCTCAGCTTTGGTTTCAATATTTGCCTACTAGAATCCGAATGAAAACAGACACCCCCTCCCCCCACCGACACACCAAGGCATCAAGGCAGAGAGCCTCAGCTGGGCTAGGGACACAGCAGGGTTCATAAGACTTAATTCAGTAACTCTACGTGTCAGGAATTTGGACAGCACACAGGAAGAATGGATTGTTTCTGACCCATGTTGTCGGAAGCATCATCTGAAGATACTAGGAAGGCTGAGACTAACGTCATCTGAAGGCTGTTCACTTGCAGGCCTGATACTAATGGCTATCAACTGGTACTTGAGCTAGGCTGGTCAGCCAGATGACTAAATGTGGCCTCCCCATGTGGGCTGATATTCCTCAAAATATGGTGGCTGGGATCCAAACACGAGGGTCTCTAGAAAGGAAGTGCCAGGTGATAGTTGTATCTCCTTGTGTGTCCTGGCCTCACATGTCAGACAGCATCTCTTCTTTTGCACTCTGTGTGCCGGGTGGTCACAGAGGCTGACCTACATCAGGAGGTGAAAATTAGACTCTCTGTTTTGAAGGAAGAGAAATGTCAAGGTTCTGAAATTCTGGGACTAGAAACCTGGCTGTGGACATTTTTGGAAAATAAAGTTGGCCACGGTGATTTTTTTTTTTTCCTTCTCTTTTCATTTCTTTATGTTTCATCTTTGCTTTCTTATAGTGTCTAAGGAAAATAGCAAATCTCACAGAGAAACCACACTTCTGGTAAATTCTAGTGATATTTTGGTCATTTGCTGTGAATCAGCTTATTGTATATTAATGACGTTTTTACCTAGGATTATTCTGGTAGGCCTACCAGCTGTTTGTTCTGACATAGGCATTTTGGAGTTTAAACTTGAGGATAAAAGAAAGTAAAGGAACTTGGAAGTGCTAATTGTTGGAAAGAAGTCCAGAAAGCAAAAGATGTTTAAAAGTGGAATGAAGACAGATGTTGAGATTTGCCTCTATTGAGAAGAGAGATTTAGGATGTGAAGGAAAGAACTCTTTGTTGAAAAGGATTAAATGTTTCTTGGAGCATGTAAAGTTTTCTGAGGATTTTTAGAAATCACTTATTTGACTTCAGGGCATGGTATTTTCTGCATACTGCCAAGTAAACATTTTAGTGAAGAAAAAAAATCTTCATTTATTTATCAACAGATATAGTAACCCCATTTCTACCATTCTGGGAATAAATGAGTGATGCTTTTGAATAATCTCCTCTGTCCTGATGCTATTTCCCTGACTCATTGAAGATATTTACAGATGATGGGCCTGGCCACTTCACTTCCTGGAATGAAACAGGCAGCACAAGCGGATTCTAAGCTAATGCAGTTGAGTATTAACAAAAACGTAGAGAAGAAATCTACTTCTTTGAAAGCCACATCCCATGAAGCTCTCTTTTGATATTACAAATCAACATTCAACAATCAATTCTATAGAAATAATTTCAAAAGTGCACGAGGATGCTTATTGTAGGATTGCTTGTAATAGTGAAAACTGAAACAAACTAAAATGGACCCCAGTAGGGGAACGTCTATATTTGTCAAGAACACTACCTCGGCCTTCAAATAACATATACGTGCTTTCATGGAAATGTGTCTGTGTTTTATTGAACCAAAAAAAAAAAATTGTAAAACATAATGAGTAGCAGAATCTTATTTTTGCTTTTAAAAAGAACATTTATATCCTAAATAGAAGACTTAGCTTTCCCATACTGCACAAAATCTCTAGAAATGATAGGATATTTTCTTTTTAAAATTCACAACCTGCATGTAGATCGATACGCAGAACTTTCAATGGACACAAATGTATAAGAAATTCTTGAAAGACGGAAAGCGAGAGAAATGAAATCATAATGAAAAAAAGTTCCCAAAATATGCAGAGTGTTTTTCTTTTAGAGAAGTTAGAAGCAGTAACAAGGGAGCTTCATATCCAAGTCTAGTGGATATTATTGCATTGGCCAAAAAATTCATTAGGATTTTTCCATAAGATATTACAGAAAACCCAAATGAACTTTTGGGAAACCCAATAGGATCTAGACATTTCCTAGGAGTAACCAAACGGGCCAATCAGAAAGGAGAACCAAGCAAGTCATGAGCTGCATATCCCACTTTCTGAGTCCAGAGAGCAGCATAGGAATGTCAGCCCTGGGTAGGATGCGGGGCTTTGCAATGAAAACTTGGGGCCAAAGAAGCGGGGGAGCATTGAAGGCTACCACACTGCACAAGGGGCATAGCCCAAGCCCGTCTGCTCTGAATGAAAGCTGCCAGGGCACAGGTCACAGCGGTTCATCTCATTTCTCCCCGTAAGTGGGGATGTCAGTCATTTCAGCTACAAAGACGACAGCTCAGTGGCAGTTACCAATCATTTGAGGAATTCAATGCTTTGTTGTTTCTCAAGAAAAAATTATTAACTCCATTTTGAGAATAGAAACTTAGGACAGTAAGCATCATAGAAAGTTTAGAGGAATTTGTATCTGCAGACATATAGGATAATATTTGGCCCATTTAAACTTAGCCTAATATGTGATGGAAATTGAAACACGTCATCAGGATGTGAAAAGTTCAGAACCCTGCACACTATTTTTTCTATATTTTCAAATTTAAATATATTTTCAATCTTTATATTAATTTTAAACATCTTTAATTTTTTCATCTTTAATCTTTATGGTTTCTGCCATACAACAATGCAAATCAGCCATAATTATACATACATCCCATCCCTTCCCAGCCTCCATTTCCTCTACTCATCCCATTCCTCCAGGTCACCACAGAGCCCCAGGCTGGGCTCCCTGTGCTACATTCTCACCAGCTGTCCATCTTACAACTGATAATACATCTATGTTGACGCTACTTTCTCCATCTTTCCCACTCTCCCCTTTCCCCCACTGTGTCCATCACTGCGCACACTATTGATGAGACTGAAAATTGGTCCAGGTGCAGTGGAAAAGAGTATGCAAGAGCCTGAAAAAATTAAAAATAGAATTACCATAGGATCCAGCGATCTCACTTCTGAGTGTTTATCCAAAAGACTCGAAAGCAGGATCTCAAAGATGTGTTAGTACTCTCGTGTTCATTGTGACACTTTTCAAATAGCTAAGATGTGGAAACACCTTAAATTCTCATTGATGGATGATGGAAGAGAAAAGGTTGTTTATATACAAAATGGAATATTATGTCACCTTTAAAAAGAAGAAATTCTGCCATATCCAATGACATGAATGAAATTTGAGGACATTAAGCTAAGCAAAATAAACCAGTCATAGAAGCACAAATATTTCATGACTTTACTTATATCAGTCATCTACAGTAGTCATACTCAGAGAAGGGGAGTATAGAGTGGTGATTGCCAGGGGCTGGGGAAGGTGGAAATAGGGAGTTGCCATTTAATGGGTATAAAGTTTCAGTTATACGAGATAATTTCTAGAGACCTACTGTACGGCACTGTGCCTATAGTTAACATCACTGGGTTGTACACTTAAAATTTTAAGAGGGTAAGCTGCATGTTAAGTGTTCTTACTATAATAAACTTTTTGAAATTTTAATAAAACTGTCATTGACTGTTTAAAATAAAACTCTGTAGCTGGGATGAATAGGAAGAAAGACACAGTTCAAGAGACGCTAGCAACCTGGCAGACAGAATCAAAGTATATTTTATAATTTTATAGTCAGAGAGGCAGCATTGTACGATGGTTGAGAACACAGACTCTGGGAACAGACTGATTAGGTCTGAATACCAGGTGTGTACTACAAGCTGTTGTGATATTGGAAAAAAATATTTTTTAAAATGTGTGCTCATTAAGCTCTTTTTTTCTTCTTTAAACCCCAAATATATCCTATAATGCTCTTCTTTGTGAAGCTAGGGGCTAGGGCATCGCAAACTTTATTTTCCTTCTTCCATTTGTTTCCTGTAAAGTCATGTCAATAGAGATCACAAAAGCGCAACTTAGAGGCGGGAAGCAGCGGTAGGAATGTTCTGTCGGCCTGTCGTTCCTGACGCCAGAGTCTAACAGCGGAGGTGATTCTGGAAGAAGGATTGGCCCTAGTCTCTATCTTCTCTTGGCGCCCCCAGAACAGGCTCCTCCCGTCTCGTCCCTGTACTGGCACAGTGAGCACCATCTCATTTCCAAGACCCCTCCGCTCCCTTTGTGACTTAGATGGCGCCTTTGCTCGGAGTTCTGTACCTCAATTCTACGGAGTTTCTCAGTTCTGACAACCTTCCTACATTTCCCAGACATAGGGATGGTAGCCACGTGCTGCAGCTCTTACCTCCATGTACCTCTAGGTACCTCAGTGTTCTCATTTTGCTTTCTTAGTATTCCAGTAGCTAGGCCAATTCCCTGTGTAAGTTTTCTAACCAGAAGTGGATGGTTATAAAGAATAAATTGAGTGAGTTAATACACGTAAAGTACTGAGAACAGTGCTTATACATAAAGAGCCTTGTAAGTATTCACTATCATTATCAAATTTTACCTCAAAAAGCTGAGAAAGATATAAGAAGAAATTGAGAGGCATTGAAGACAGAACTAGGAATTTCAGCAACTGCTTCTGAGTAAGTTCTATTCTCACAAACTGAGGAGGCAATGGTAGCTATATAGATATATATGATTGATAGATATAGACGATAAATGAGAAGATTTGGCTGAGTTTGGTATAGCTAGGCCATTGGCAGAACAAAACACACCCAGGTAAACAGACACAAACAAACATAACACCTTCTACCTAGGTATCATTTTCAGATTTTAGACTATTAAGGATAAAGGAGTTAGTATCAATCTTTAGTTTTATCAAGTGTATATAAGGAGAGAATAAGAAAATAACACAATTGAATGATTTAATTTGTGAACACAGGTGCAATATCTCAAATAAAATACCACTAATAGATCACAGCAATGTATTGGAAAATAATATAGAATGATTAAGTAGCATTTATCTCAGAAATGCAAGAGTAATTTAATATTAGAATTCTTAAAGAGATGGGAATACACGACCATTTTAATTGCCTCCTGCAAAATGTGTATGCAGGTCAAGAAGCAACAGTTAGAACCAGACATGGAACAACAGACCGGTTCAAAATTGGGAAAGGAGTATGTCAAGGCTGCATACTGTCAGGCTGCTTATTTAACTTATGTGTAGAGTATATCATGCAAAATGCTAGGCTGGATGATGCACAAGCTAGAATCAAAGACTGCCAGGAGAAATATCATTATCCTCAGATATGGAGAAGACACCACCCTTGTGGCAGAAAATGAAGAGGAACTGAAGGGCCTCCTGATGAAAGTGGAAGAGGAGAGTGAAAAAGTTGGCTTAAAACTCAACATTCAGAAAACTAAGATCAAGGCATCAAGTCCCATCACTTCATGGCAAATAGATGGGGAAACAGTGGAAACAGTGACAGACTTTATATTCTTGGACTCCAAAATCACTGCAGATGGTGACTGCAGCCATTAAATTAAAAGACACTTGCTCCTTGGAAGAAAAGCTGTGACCAAACTAGACAGCATATTAAAAAGCAGAGACATTACTTTGCCAACAAAGATCTTTCTAGTCAAAGCTATGATTTACCTAGTAGTCATGTATGGATGTGAGAGTTGGATTATAAAGAAAGCTGAGTGCCAAAGAACTGATGCTTTTAAACTGTTGTTTAAACTGTTTTAAACTGGTGTTGGAGAAGACTCTTGAGAGTCACTTGGACTGCAAGGAGATCCAACCAGTCCATCCTAAAGGAGATCAGTCCTGAATATTCATTGGAAGGACTGATGCTGAAGCTCCAATACTTTGGCCACCTGATGTGAAGAACTAACTCGTTGGAAAATAACCTGATACTGGGAAAGAGTGAAGGCAAGAGGAGAAGGGGATGACAGAGGATGAGATGCTTGGATGGTATCACCAACTTGATGGACATGAGTTTGAGCAAGCTCCAGGAGATGGTGATGGACAGGGAAGCCTGGCATGCTGTGGTCCATGGGGTTGCAAAGAGTCAAACACGACTGAACTGACTGACTGAACTCTATGAGCTAACTTTTACTTTGCAACCAACCGTTTCAAAGCTCAGTTACTCAAAACATTTGATAGTTCTCATGATTTGGTGAGTTAGTTTGGAAGTTGTTCTCACTCAGCTGAAGACGAATCATCTGGAATGAGCTTACACTCATGTCAGGGTACCTTCTGGAATGGCAGGGGTCGTTAGGGTGCCCAGGAAGAGAGGCAAATATAACTGCAGAAGTCTTTGTCAATTTCCTACTTGTGTCAGATTTGCTATTATCTCAGTGGCAAGCAAGTCATGTGGCCAAACTCATAGTCAGTATGGGAGGGAACCACACATAAAGTCAAAAAGATTGCACAGTAAGCAGTGAAGAGTGGGCATACCAGGGAGATGGACATAGTGGAGGATGAGGAAGGACTTTTTATTTCTTCACTCAGTAACTTAGTGTTTTGTTGTTTACAATGAACATATGTTACTTCTGGAAAGTGTATTAGTTAAAAAAGTAAATATAAGAAAACTTTCTTCCGTAGGTAAGGAATCTCCAAATTTCCGGGACCTTGACTTCATTCTCTGTGTCTGCCTACCTTCAGCCTCCCTAGCCACCGAATCTTCTGGCACTTACCTTTGTCAACATGCCTTTTCCCATGGTGAGATGCAGCAAGATGCCCACCTCCTTCTAGAAACATCACCTCGCAGTCACCCTAGCATCTGCCAGCACATATGCACAGATATCACGGAAATGTGCATAACAAGGTCAACAAGGACAAACAGCCTTTTAGAAATCCCTAGTGGTGGCAGCTGTTTCTGTCTCCCAAGGGAGTGGTTAACTTTCCCATAGAGCCAAAGGCTTTTCGTGCAGTGAAATACCACCACTGGCTGATTTAGGATGCAAAAGGTGAGTCTCCCAGGACATGGTTTAGAAGGATATAGAGTAAGAAAAGGTTTATTGTGAGGTTGGAGAAAATAAAGATGACCCAGGAAGCTATCAGGAAAAAACAAAAACAAAAACAACAATGGGGGGAAAAAGCAAAACGGTGGGTTTTGGGTGGTTAAAATTCTTTTAGATGGAAGTATGTTAATTACTTCCCTGGTGGCTCAGATGGTAAAAAGTTTGTCTGCAATGCAGGAGACCCAGGTTTGATCCCTGGGTCAGGAAGATGCCCTGGAGAAGGAAATGGCAACCCACTCCGGTATTCTTGCCTGGAAAATGCCATGGACAGAGGAGCCTGGCGGACTGTAGTCCTTGGGGTCACAAAGAGTCAGACATGACTGAGTGACTCACACACGCTATGTTAATTACTAAGTGATTGTCTCCTTTGTCGCCCTTCTATACCCTGCTTTGCTAAGCTGATGCCTGGATGCCGCAAAGTACATTTTCCCTTGTCAGTTAGGTATTGCCAGAATGAGCCCAGGACACGCTCCTTCCTCTTTGCTTGCTATTCTTGTCCTCGGAGCCCATCTGCTGTTTCTGTAAGCATCCCCCTGACTAAGACCTTCACTCCAGTAAAGGCACTTGCTTCAGTCTCTATCCTTTGTCAGACTCTGTTAGGCTGTAAACTAAACTAAACTGCTCGACTAAACTAAAGTGCCTTTGTTCAGCCCATGGAGAGACAGCACAGGCACTGGCTTCTGTCTGTATCCTTTGGCACTTCCAGAACCAGCCTCACTGCACCTTCTCAGGTGTGTGAGCACTGGAGCCTCAGCATCCTTTCCCCAGAAGGCTTGCTGCAGGGAGGAAGCCAATTCCAACCTATGCTGGAAACTTTCTTTGACTTGCTTTTCGTTGCTTTCATGATTATAACCATATTCAGTGGCTTGCCTGGAGGACCCTGCCCCTCCGCTGGACTGTAACCTAAACGTGCCTTAGGTTAGCTCAAGGGAGAGACTGTCCCTGCCCACCTGGGAAGAGAAGAGAGCCACACACCCGTTCCAGAGGTTGGCCATTCCCGTGGCGATGTTTCCAAGACTGATACCCTTTCACTTTACTTCCCCACTGCCTCTCCGTCTCAATTCTGCCTTTTGACTTCAGCTCCTCATTGTTTCTTTCTCTTTGGTCTATAGAAGAACCTGGCATCCAGGCCTGGATAAGGTAATTATTCTGAGGGGCTAGTTGCCGGCTCCCTGATTAAAGTCCCTTCCCTGCCTCAGCACCTCATCTTTTGGATTCAGTGGCCTGTTTTGGGGCGAGGAGAACTAGCTTGGATTCAGTAACAGGCTCAGCTCTGAGGTGAGCCCTACCATCTCCCAGATACTAATGTGCCTGCATCAGTCACATGGTCTCTCCCAACCTTGTTGGGTCTGAGCTACTAGGTCCTGATAGCCATTTTCTTTTTCCCCTCCAGCCTTAAGGGGTAGTGACTGCTTGCAGTGTTTGTAATGTTTGTATCAGCTCAGTGTAACCTCTTTTTATTTCACTGTGGAAATAAAGGACACCCCAAACAAAGAGCAAACAGAGACTGATTATTCAGCGCTTTCTACATAGCAAGAGTCAGTCGTCATCACTTGCACTTGGCGGAGACTCAAAGGCAGTGTGGAGTGTGGGAAATCTTTAGAGTGGAAGAAAAAAAGGGAGCTTTGGGGCATGCTCTGATTGGAGGTTGTTGGAATACAAAGCTGGAGGCAGGCAAGCTGGAGGCAAGGTGTCTGAGGTGAATGTTTGTGGAAGGACATTTGGCTGAGGCTAGGCTATGCTCCCCAAAAGGGATGGTTAAAAAAAAAAAAAAGATGGGGAAGCTGGCAGTCATTGGTTAAGTCCTGATCATTCTCAGCTGATTGCTATCAGAGGTTGACGGTGAGAGTTATATTGTCATATATAAATAGGCCATTGTTCATTTGTACATTCAGTTGCTTGCCTCCAATTCCTCTTTATTCCCTATATTCCATTTTTCTCTGTTAGAATATCTAGTGTGTTTTCTGTTTTCCTAACTTGATCCTGGCTGATACAAACAGTGTCTAATATTCGATACTCAAAAGTTTCCATTGTGTGTGTGTTTATCAATTTTGCCAGATCTTTCATAAATCCAATACACAGATGGCTTGTATGAATGGTGTTTGGGAAAAAATCGACAACATGAGTACATCTGGAAGAGTGTAGTACAGAAAGAACAGCTGCAGGAGATGAGGCGCTAGTGAAACCAGACTTCAACAGAAACAGAAGATGAACCTGGAGGGGTCTAGAGAACCAAGCCCCAGAGGCATTTCCGCCCCAGAGGCATTTCCATCCCATATTCTATCTCAGGAACTGGTCACTTTGATTTGCTTAACCAGTTCCCAATTAATATATCGATTTTTTATCTAATTGTATTGGCAATACTTTTGTAACTCATCTGTGTGTGTGTGTGTGTGCCAAGTTGCTTCAGTCATGTCTGATTCTTTGTGATCCTATGGACTGTACCCCGCCAGGCTCCTCTGTCCATGGAATTCTCCAGGCAAGAATACTGGAGTGGGTAGCCATTTCCAACCCAGGGATTTGTTCACAATTCTCTTCAACTTTTCTTCACTGAATTCTTAGCCTGAGCTCGATGTTGTAAGATATTTTTAAAGTGGAAATTACCGAACCTTTGTCCTCAAAGGGCTTAAAGGCTTTCCGAGGAAGAGATTAAGATCCAGAATAAGCATTAAAACTAAATGGTACTATTTTTAGAAAGAGAAGAAAATGCATATTTTGTCTGTACATTGCGAAGACTTTGCAGAGTAGATCACACTTTTATAAAAATTCGTTTTTCCATAAAGAAAAAGCCAACATTTAAAAATTTTGAAAAGTTGTGATTGCAAAAATTGCTTATAATTCTACCTATTGAAAGCTCAAATTTTTTGTTTTACCTTTCACATATACATAGTTTAAACAGTCATAAAGGGCTTCCCTGGTGGCTCAGATGGTAAAGAATTTGCCTGCAATGCAGGAGACCTCGGTTCAATCCCTGGGTCCGGAAGATTCCCTGGAAAAGGAAACAGCTACCCATTCCAATAATCTTGCCTGGGAAATCCCATAGACAGAGGAGCCTGGTGGGCTACAGTCCGTGGAGTCTCAGAGAGTCGGACATGACTGAATGACTAACACATTCACTTATCGTTTGTATTTACATTGTCATAAATATTCATGTTTTGCATATTTTTATATTATGTTATTACCATTTTAATGGCTTGTAACATTCCACTGTTTGTGTCAAAAACAACACAAACCTTCTCTGGGCCGTTTGTTCATTTTAATTTTGGTATTTTACATTTATGTATGTAAATACAGTGTAATACACATGAAGATATTAACTGTGCCACTAAATTTTTGTTTCCAGTAGTTTCTTTGGATATACTTTTAGAGAAGAGAGGCTGGGTTATTAGCACATTTATGGCTCTTACTTTTGAGTTTATTATTTTACAAAAAGATTGTACTGTATTGGTTAAGAAGGAACTGATTTATCTTCGCCACATCAGCTCATGTTATTTTTTTTTTAAATCCTAGTTTCCAAGGTGCTATAATTTGCATTTTTAACTACTAATGAGAAATAGAACCTTTCCATCTGTATTCTTTTTGTTGATGAGGATTATAAGACATGTAGAGGAAGAGGAAAATACCTTGAAGAAAGGAATGAACAGGGCTGAATGGTAAATGTGAAGTTGGCTGGATGATAGGAGAATAAATAGATAGAAATGTTATTTGTAATATGTACATGTACTTATATATACATATGCACATATATGCTGATCTGTCTCCAGATTTTTCTCTGATCAAATATTTGCTGTGAGACCAGCATTACATGAAAGGATGCTTTAAATAAAGCATGTTTTTCTTGCAACAACCTGATGTTTGCTTTCCTGTTTCTGTGCTAAGAAACTGAAAGCTCAAGGAGATTGTCACATGCCTGTAGCCACCAAACTTAGTAGCAGCGTGGGATATTTTTTTTCCATTGCCTGTCTTACTGTAATACATTTCTAAACACCAGGAGATGACTTTAAATGTTTTACTTAATGTGGAGAATTTATACTGAGAAATAAAGGCACACATGATAGGTTATCATAAATTGGTAATAATGGAATCTTCCTGAGTCCTGGTAGGATTTATGAAAACAAGATCCATATTGGCCATAAGGACTATACTCATCCTCTGCTGCCAAATGGACTTGGTTTTAGTTTAATTCTCTTTATAGAATTGATGTTTGTTCTTGGCTAACCATCTATGATATCATTATACTGCACACAATGAATTATTCACCCGAATGTGCCTACAATTAGCCTCAGCAGAGTATTTGCTCCTTTCGTCCAAACATTTTACTTTATCTATAAAGATTAAATTAATCATCTCTGCCAGCAATGAATAACTTAGAGAATTAGTTTTTAATGTCTGAAGTAGAGAAGGGGAAATTGCAGGCAGAGCAATACATTTTGCTTGACCAGTGTTCCATGTTTCCTTTCATAATTTGCATTCTGTATCACATGCAGCATCTTTGCCTGGGGAGAAGAAGAGATAGGACACATTATTTGATCAATGACGGCCAACCTTTTGGGAGGAAGGCAGCTGGACGAAGATTAATTAAAATGCACTTTGAGTCATACTATTTCAAAGTCCCATTATTAATTTTTACAACAAAGCTATAAGTTAGATATTATTAGTTTCCTATTTTACAGAGTAAAATAAGCACAGGGAACTCAAGTGATGAACCCAGCATATGTGCCTAGGCCATGCAGCATCAGTATTCCAGTCCTGAGCTCTGTTCTGGTGCTTTCTGTTGGGTTCACTGCCTTGGGTTCACTCTTTCTGTTCCAATCTACCACCAACGCATGGCATCACAGAACCATGAAATTCCATGAAGGAAACCATCATGAGAGAAAGCAAAACACCCTCCAATACATGTACTATTTGGAAGGGAATCGACAGTTGTTTACCTTTAACCTGTGATGAACAATTTGGAAATAAGTTGCCTTCTTGAAACAGTTTTTCTGGCTGTTTCCACTTTTGTGTGATTGAATGGTTAAAAAAAATAAAAATAGGAGAGATGAATTTTTTCCCCTCAAACAAGTCACAAGTTCAGAATGTCTCAAAATGCTGTCTGTTGACCACTTACGTTAGAAACACCTGGGTCCCACCCCCCCTGCCCCCACATACTAACTCACAAGCTTGGAGAGTGGGACCCAAGAATCTTCATTTAAAACCACTCTCGAGTAACATTAAAATATATATAAAACGTCTGCCTGCAATGTGGGAGACCAGGGTTTGATTCCTGGGTCGGGAAGATCCCCTGGAGAAGGAAATGGCAATCCACTCCAGCACTCTTGCCTGGAAAAATCCCATGGATGGAGGAGCCTGATAGGCTACAGTCCATGGGGTTGCGAAGAGTCGGACATGACTGAGTGACTTCACTTTTTTTCCTTTCTGTTTGTAAAATAGATGGGAAGTTGCTGTATGACACAGGGAGCTCAGCCTGGTGCTCTGTGACAATCTAGAGGGGTGGGATGGTGGGTTGGGGGGAGAGGGAGGCTCAAGAGGGAGGTGATATATATATATACATACACACACACATACACTTATGTCTGATTCTCATTATTAGATGGCAGAAACCAACACAACATTGTAAAGCACAATTATCCAACTAAAAAATATATAACCACTCTCCATGGTTTGAGGTCTACTATTATGAAGGTTTCCTACCATAAGATAGTGATAGTGATAATGATGATAAATTGAATGGTTCTTGGCACCTTCTTAGTGATATATATATATAAATTATTAAAAATTTTATGCATAGTTATCTTATTTAAACTCATGAAAACCCTGTGAGGCAGTTACTATTATTATGCTCACATTAGATGAGGGAATTACAGCTGCATAAAGAGAAAGAATCAAATATAGGTATTCTGGTTCCAGACTTCATCATGCCTCCTTAACATCTACATTATATGTGTTTCAATTAGAGAGGAGTTCAGGCAGCAATGTCCAAAGCAAAGTGTTACAACTTACAATGAAACCCAAAAATTAAATAAAAAGAAAGCTGAACCTCTCATTTTGTATAAGAAAGTTTTCTGCCAGTTTCCAAGGAATAACTAGCAGAATAACTCAGAGGATCAGTAGTTGTATTGTGATTACCTTTAAAAAAATCCTATAGTTTATTAAAAGATTTAACTAAAATCCTAGCTAAAATTTTATGAAATATTTAAACATTAGCATGAGAAAACCAGACAAAATTGAATAAAAATAAGAACACTTCTCAACAGTGAGAAAAATAAGACATAACTACGTAGCCCATAGAGAACAGAAGTGGTCTTCAAAGGGTGATAATTGCAGAGTGGTCTCAGAGCTGTCAGGACTTTCTTTACCGTGACTACATAAACTAGTGGGGATTATATTTCCTAGGGATCTCGACAAAGCTTCCTAATCAGAGAAAATTTGGGGCAATTTCCAAATGCACTTGTTATTACGATACTTAGAAGTAGCAGCATGTGACTTCATGCTCTCAATTTTTTCACATATTTTCCACAGTAATCATAAAATACCATGGTATCTTGGAGCCACTTTGGAGGGGAGAAAAGAGGCTCAAATATTGATGGTTTGTGTCACCATAGTTTCTTTTTAAAAATTAGAATGGGTACATCCTTATTTATAGCCTGTTGAATTGTACATTGGTACAAATGTTTCTGTAGAGCAATTGGCTTAGGTAGGTTTTGAAAACATTCCTTGATCTAATACACCTAGTTACACAAATTTATTATAAGATAACAATGAATGATATGAACAGAGATTTTTTCCACAAGGAGGTTTATCATGGTAGTTGCAATTTCTGTAAAAAACAAATTGATAATACGGAAAACTACTACTTGTTATCTCAACACAAAAACAATGGCAATAATTAAACATAATACACTTGCCTTCTAGTCATTTTTTATTTATTATGGCTGTACCTAATTGTCATTAATTATTTATTACATCTTTTTAAACTTAATATTATGTCATAAGCTTTTGCTTATACTGATAAATTGTTTACATGAATTTTAATATCTTTAAAATGATTTAAAGCAGTATTGCAAAGGCTAATCATTAATTGCATTATTTTAATGATGTTGCATAAATAAATAATTCCCTATTGCTGAATAGTCCCATCACTTCATGGGAAATAGATGGGGAAACGGTGGAAACAGTGTCAGACTTTATTTTTGGGGGCTCCAAAATCACTGCAGATGGTGACTGCAGCCATGAAATTAAAAGATGCTTACTCCTTGGAAGGAAAGTTATGACCAACCTAGATAGCATATTCAAAAGCAGAGACATTACTTTGCCAACAAAGGTTCGTCTAGTCAAGGCTATGGTTTTTACAGTGGTCATGTATGGATGTGAGAGTTGGACTGTGAAGAAGGCTGAGCGCCGAAGAATTGATGCTTTTGAACTGTGTGTGGTGTTGGAGAAGACTCTTGAGAGTCCCTTGGACTGCAAGGAGATCCAACCAGTTCATTCTGAAGGAGACCAGCCCTGGGATTTCTTT
>NW_011494773.1:4343678-4358315 GCF_000754665.1 Bison bison bison | reverse complement strand
TGGGAGGGACTGGGGGCAGGAGGAGAAGGGGATGACAGAGGATGAGATAGCTGGATGGCACCACTGACTTGATGGACGTGAGTCTGCGTGAACTCTGGGAGTTGGTGATGTACAGGGAGGCCTGGTGTGCTGCGATTCACGGGGTCGCAAAGAGTCGGACACGACTGAGTGACTGATCTGATGTGATCTGATTGTTGAATATTTTTCTATTTTGTTTAATATATAAAATAATGACAAAACAATTGAATATTTACTTATAATTATTCACAACTAGAGGTAGTTTTTAAACCTGTAAATGTAGATGTTTAAAAAAAAAGTCAAATCTCACAAAGCACAAATTGGACCTTTTATTCAAAACATAATAAATGTAATATACATTTATCACATAAATAACCACTCCCTTTAAAAAAATTATGTTTAGGACTTCATATTATTTCCTTTTGTCTATTAACTTTGTTTAAGGGAAGATTGGAGAAGGCAATGGCACCCCACTCCAGTACTCTTGCTTGGAAAATCCCATGGACGGAGCAGCCTGGTGGGCTGCAGTCCATGTGATCGCGAAGAGTCGGACATGACTGAGCGACTTCACTTTCACTTTTCACTTTCAGGCATTGGAGAAGGAAATGGCAACCCACTCCAATGTTCTTGCCTGGAGAATCCCAGGGACAGCAGAGCCTGGTGGGCTGTCGTCTATGGGGTCGCACAGAGTCGGACACGACTGAAGCGACTTAGCAGCAGTAGCAGCAGCAAGGGAAGATTATCTCTACTCAGCTTTAATAATTTGAATTAATATAGTCAGGCATTTACCAGTGAGGATATACAATTAGTATTTCTCAAAATCATGTTCATCACCTAATGATTGTCCGGAGATTATTAAGTCGTATTTTTTCCTCTAGTTACATTTCTATAATATTTCCTCTATCTTCCAAATTGAAGAATAATACTGTTTTAATGCTTCAAAAACACATAAAAAGAAAATATTCTTTATTAAATGTAATAGCTTACAGTCTAAAGATGTTGGATGTTATCCACGTTGTTGGATAAGCGTGTGTGCATATGTGCTCAGTTGCTAAGTTATGTCTGACTCTTTGCAACCCCATGGACTATAGCCTGCCAGGCTCCTCTGTCCATAGGATTTCCCAGGCTAGAATACTGGAGTGGGTTGCCATTTCCTTCTCTAGGGGATCTTCCTGATCAAGGAATTGAACCCACATCTCTTGTGTCTTCTGCATTGACAGGCAGATTCTTTACAGCTGAGTCACCTGTTGGATAAAAGCTACTACCAACGATGATTTGGATTGGTGAAACTTTAACTCTGGTACTGTGTTATAAAGGATCTTTATTCCTGACTAAATTGCTTAGGTATCAGGATCTTCTTTCACTGATATTTTTCAGTAGTACCTCAGCTTTCTTTGAAAGAATGAAAATTCCTTTTTTCCTTGAATGTCCATGAAGAAGTTAAGTAGGTGATACATATTTATGTTTCACAAATAAATGGAAATAATTGCTTTGTCTCAAGGTAAATGACTAGAAAGTAACTAATCATGCAAATTCATCCTTCTATCTCAGACTTTTTGAAAAATATGGGGTATGTTAACTTATTAACATAGAAAGATGGTTTACAAAACCCTATAATTCTGCTTAAATGAAAAGCCCTTGACAGCATAAATCTAAACATCTTGTCATTAATAATATTTTCATATATTAGCCAAAGTCTTGTTTTGCTCTCAGTAATACTTTGTTTTACTCCATGGAATTTATCTAATGCCTCAGAGGAGTAAAACTGCTAAGAGAAGCTAATAATAACAACAACATATCTTAACTATTTCAGAAACCAAAGCTTTTAATTGCAAAACCATAAATATTATTTTTCTTCCTTAAGGACCTTATATGAACCTTGGTTTCTGAAACACACAGTCACTGTTTCACACAAGACCATCATTTATTTTGTTTTACTTTTAATAATGTAAAGAGTGCCCATACTCTCCAAGAACAAGAACCTTATCAATATCCTCCACCTGCTTATATGCACCTCCTCTCCCCTTGTTCCCAGAGGTGACCCTCTCTCAGATTTTGTCTTATCATTCCCTCATAATTTGGCTCGTGAACACATGAGCAAGAGTTGCTCTTTGGTAAGCAGGAGCGGAATTGCTGGGCTGTAGCAACTCTGTCAGGTATCCAATCACAATAGATAACGCTAAAGAATGTGAAGCATGATTTTACCAATTTACCCTTCAATGAGCTCTGCATAAGCAATCCTGTTGATTTCTGTTCTGGAATTGCCTGACATCTTTACCAGTTAAATACAAGCAAAGCTCATCTTGTGTATATGATTTGCTGATCTTGATCGACTTGATCGTGGTTGAGCATACTGATTAGTGAGATATATGTTTTCTTCTCTGTACATGGTTTTTGCTTTCTCTTCACTTTTCTGTTGGTAAGTTTGTTTTTTCTAATGATTAGTTGGATATATTAATATACTGATATACATACATAAAAATATATTTAAATTTTTTCTACTGGTTAATAAAAATGTATATATATACACATATATGTATACATATGTATATATAATAATCTTTGGGATTATATATATTACATATATGTTCTCCTAGTTATTGCTTATTAAGAATAAGACACAGGATTGATTTTGCAATATGCAGTCATCTTTGTTTCCATATGAATTACAGAATTTTTTTTTTTTCTATTTCTGTAAAACATGCCATTTGGAGAGGATAATGTCAGCAAAGATGATGAAATAGGAAATTCTTAGTTTACACTCCCTCTGCAAACAACAGTCTGGCAGCCATCATGAATAAAAGTGCCTCTGTGGAAACTTTCATCAAGAGGCTTTTATTGGAAAAGACCTGATGCTGGGAAAGATTGAAGGCGGGAGTAGAAGGTGATGACAGAGGATGAGATGGTTGGATGGCATCACTGACTAAACGGACATGAGTCTGAGTAAACTCCGGGAGTTGGTGATGGACAGGGAGGCCTGGCGTGCTGCAGTCCACGGGGTCACAAAGAGTTGGACATGACTGAGTGACTGAACTGAACTGACTGTGGAAGCTTTGGGATCCAGGTAGGAGGTTTTGAACTCCAAATAAGGCCAAGACTGAGAAAAGCTGCTTTGAGAAGGCAAACACACATCCTGTAGCAGGTTTGCTGCACACAGTCCCAGCTATAGACCAAAGCGTCCCCATGTCTATGGACTCAGCTCCAGCAACTTGGTCAGACTCCTGCAACCAGCCTCACCTGCCACAGGTCCTGGGAGGAGCCATTTCTCAGAAGAAGACACCCACATGGTCAACAGGTATATGATAAGGTGTTCAACACCATTAATCATCAAGAAAATATAAGTCAAAACAACAGATATCACCTCACATCTGTTAAATGGCCATTATTAAAAAGAGAACTGTTGGTGAGGATGTGGAAAGATCTAAAATCTTGCACACTATTGATGGGGTTATAAATTGATATACTCTTTATAAAAACTATATGCTAATGAGGTGGATGAAACTGGAGCCTATTATACAGAGTGAAGTAAGCCAGAAGGAAAAACACCAATACAGCATACTAACGCATATATATGGAATTTAGAAAGATGATAACAACAACCCTGTGTACGAGACAGCAAAAGTGACGCTGATGTATGGAACAGTCTTATGGACTCTGTGGGAGAGGGAGAGGGTGGGAAGATTTGGGAGAATGGCATTGAAACATGTAAAATATCATGTATGAAACGAGATGCCAGTCAAGGTTCAATGCACGATACTGGATGCTTGGGGCTAGTGCACTGGGACGACCCAGAGGGATGGTATGGGGAGGGAGGAGGGAGGAGGGTTCAGGATGGGGAGCACATGTATACCTGTGATGGATTCATTTTAATATTTGGCAAAACTAATACAATTATGTAAAGTTTAAAAATAAAATAAAATAAAAAAAAAACTATATGGACTTTCCTTTAAAATTAAAAATAGAACTGCCATAAGATACCAATTCCCCTGTGGGTATTTTCTCAAAGGAAATGAAATAATTATCTCAGAGAGATGTCTGTATCCCCAGGTTCTCTGCAACACTACTCATAATAGCCAAGAAACTGCTTAAATGTCCATTGGTGAGTGAAGTGGGCAAAAAGTTAGTGTATACATGAGAAAATATTATTATTCAGCCTTAGAAAAGAAGGAAACACCGAAATACCAACAACATGGATGGAACTTGAAGACTTTATGATAAATGAAATAATGACAGGATGGACACAGTATAATTCTACTTAAAAGAGGTATCAAAAATAGTCACATTCATAGACTCAAAGCCAGGGCTAAGGGGGAAATAGGGAATTACTAAATTAATAGATAAAGTTTCAGTTAAGAAAGATGAATAAGTTCTGGATGATTTCTATACACTGTTGTACCTACCGTCACCAGTGATGTATTGTACCTTTAAAAATTCATTCAAGATGTTGATCTCATTTCAAGTGTTCTTACCACAAGAAAATGACAGCAGAAAAATAGAAAAGACCCCAGATAAGCATCCATTAATACATGTATATGCAAGGAGAAAAATTATTGTGGAAAACTCAGTAGAAATAATGAAGAAATTTAAACGATTGCTAAAATAAGGCATATTCAGAAGTGTAGCTAAGCTTTTTGAACTATGAAATCTGATTGAAAATTCATGAGAATAATTTTCTTAGGAGAAAGTGAAGAGAATCATGGCTGCGTCAAGCAAAAACAAGAGCATATCTATATCTAAAACAACTACAAACATAAAAAAAACACAAAAATCAGACAAATTTTATACTATGGAGAATAGATTTAGCAAAATGCAGAAACCATCACCATATTTAAAAGCCAGTTTTCCTAGCCCCATAACAGGCCACAGAAGGAAAATTTGCTGAAATACTTAAAAAAGAAACCATATGTTTAGAACTGCCCCTCCATTAGGTAAATCTGGCTGGAGAAAGAGACTAAAACTTGAGAGTCCAGAACACCCGTGTGTCACCCCAGGAAGAACCTGAGGAAGGTGAAAACCTTAAAGGGATCACCTGTGTGACATAGGGAGGGAAACGTGGAGGAGAAACAGCAATGTGGGAATGTGAATTTCCCTGACGCTAGCCTAAAGGTGTGTAAAGGATGATTTCAAAAGTAGCTAGAGACCTGATATGAACAGGTTGATGTAAGGGAAAAAAAGTACCAGTCATCATGGAAAAACAACCAGAGCCAATCAAGGATAAGAAAGAAAGAGAGAGAGAGAAAGAGAGGAAGGAAGGAAGAAAACAAAGAAGGAATGGAAGGAAGGAAGGAGGAAATCAAGAAAGGAAGGAAGAAAAGAAAGAACAGAAGTTTCAAAGAATACCACAGGTTAATAGATCATAAATAAGGTCCAGAAATCTTACGCATTGGCAGTGTAGGCAGGTTGAACTGATTAAGGACATGCTGAATTGGTTGTGACCTCCTTGAATTAATTGAGCTTCATTTCTGTCACCAGGTGGGGTGGGTTAAGATAATGGAAAACATATAAAGAGTGTTCTCAAATTTTAACCCATATCAGAATCACCTGGTGGGCTTATATATAAACCACAGATTGCTGGCCCTACCTCTAGAGTGTCTAATTCAGTGTGTAGGTAAGTCTCGAATGGGGCTCAATAATTGCATTTCTTATAAGTTTCGAGGTGGTAGGTACTACTGCTGTTGCTCTCAGAACACATTTTGAGACTGTGCTGTAACAGAGAAGCATCCACATTGCAAAGGCTTAGTGCAGTAGAAACATAATTGTTTATAACATCCTCTCAATGTGAGAGAGTATGTGTGTGTGGCAGGGGAGTGATGCTGTTTCTACATAACTTCCAAGGTCACCTTGAGCATCATTACTAGCTGTCTGACAGTGGAAGAAGGAGGAAGATTATATGGGAGGTTTCGATTGGCTGAGACTGGAAGAAACTTCTCTTTTTCTATGGGCCAAAACTCAGACACATGGCCACAACTAATTGCAAAGAAGACTGAAAAACATGGCTTAGTTACATGTCTAGGAGGAAGGGGAAACAGATTTGGTAAACAGCTAGGCAATTTTGACTGTAGTGCTCGAAATGTTAACATAGGCTGAGTTAAAGTAAAAGAGAGTCAGATACCTTTCATGTCTGAATTTTATGGCCTGCGGTTTTATATCACCAACACAGATGACAAGAATAATCATGACCTGGTTCCTGCCTACATCTAAAGCCTCATCACTCTTCTTTTTATTCCTTTGCACCTTCTGCCACAGTTGGACAAAGCTCATTTCTGTTTCTCAAAGGAGTCCTGCTCTCTGAGTCTTCTCTGTGTCCATTTTTCTTTACCTGAAAGGCTATTTCCCATTTCCTCATCACCTTCCTGTTGTGCATTTGTCCATTAACTCATTCATCCTGTAAGTCTCACTTTGAAAGCCACTTCCATAGGGAAGTCTTCCTTGACTAAAGAAGACTTTAGACCACCCAGACCCTAGACTACAGTAGTTACAGCTGACATCGGGATGTGCCAGTTTTATTTTTTCTTTTGACTTTTGTAATTGTGTAATTTTCCTATTGGAATGAAAGCTCCAGGTCAAGGTCTGAGTTTATTTTTTTCTATTTTATTAGCACTGCTCAGAGTGTTTCAAATAGTACTCAAGAAGTACTTGTGGAAGAAAACAGAGAAAGAAGGAATGAAAGGAGGTAGGAAGGAAGAAGGAAGGCAGGCAGGCATTATTTTTTGGTGAGATTTCAGAATACATCAACCATGGGCTTGTGGTGTTTGTTACATACTGACTGCCTAGATTGACAAGCTAGGTGTCCCAGTAGCTGAATCTACACCCCTTCCCCCCTCACTTTTCCACATGTGCTCTCTACAAGCTTCGTGCTTGGCCAAAGAGAATGCCTCTGAGAGGGGAAAGCCCCTCCTCATAACTGACTGTGAATCCATGTCCTCCTTGGCATCACTAAACAGGGTTTCATTTCTCCATCATGGGAAATGTAGTTGTAACATCCTGATGAAAGTGATTGCTGACTACATAAACAGCATAGATTTTGACACACTGCTGAGAAAGAGAGAGAAAGGGAGAGGGACAGGGGAAGAGAGACACACACACAGAGAATGATGAAGACGGCTTTGAGTCTTCCAGATTCTTACTGAAATGGAGAACACGAAGACAGGACCTGGAAGACATTTATCTTGATGTTGTACAAATGAAATTTTGAAGATAAAAGGAAGGATGATTCAAGAAACCCAGTGAATCTGAAGTCAGAAGTGACTCAAGTTGGGAACCTGGTCTGTGACGGATTATAGCTCAGCCCAGGTTGTGACTGATAAGGCATCAGGCTTCCCAGCTGGCACTAGAGAGAAAGAAGCTGCCCGCCAATGTAGGAGACTTAAGAGATGCAGGTTCGATCCCTGAGTTGGGAAGATCCCCTGGAGACATGCAGTGGCAACCCACTCCAGTATTCTTGCCTGGAGAACACCATGGACAGAGGAGCCTGGCAGGCTACAGTGCATGGGGTCTCAAAGAGTTGGACATGACTGAGGCAACTTAGCACAAAATACTGGTTAAAAAAAAAAAAAAAGAACAATGAGGAGAAAGGTAAAGTGAAAGAGGGCTGCAATTTTCCCCAGCTTGAGTATAACTGAGAATCTTACACGCTGGTATTACTGAGCCTAATTGATGGAAGGCAGAAAATACGGTAAAAAGAACTCCTGAAACATACTGCCTCTTTACGGTTACTAAACTAGAAATTATTCGTGTTCGTAGTCTGGGCCCTTGTCACCTGGTTCGGCACACACCTATTTCTGTAGGTGAACTGCTCAATGCTCTTTGAAACAGAATGATAAAAGTCCTGTGTTCAGCTCTTCTGCCAGACGGGTTCACCACTGCTAGCCCTGTGCTGTAAATGGAGCCTGCTGAGATAGCTGTGACCTGTCCTTGAGGTTCGGTCCCTTTCTCCTTTCCTCGCTGTGGGCTTTTTTCACTGCTTTGCGTGGCCCTCCCCGGAGATTGTGGCAGCATAATCAAAGGAGAGGAAACATAAGCCAGGCAGTTTAGTAATGATTTGTAGCTCTTATAAAACCATTTCTCTAAGGAAGGAGATGCTAATGAATTGTTGCCATAAGGGCTTGGGATTATCTGTGATTCCTAATTATTCCAACTACCCAGAACATTTTCGCCATAAGAATTAAGACCTGCCTACATGGTTTGGATAATTGAGATCAGGTTCCTGATTTGCTGAGTAATTAAAAGCACAATTGATCCTTGAATCGCTAACTGCGTATGTACCCATCTCCTTTATTAGATATCTTTTTACATCTAATGTATATGGTCAGTGTTTAAGTAGGAATCCTGTTACTTTTATTTTCCTCTATGGATCAATGAAACTCTCTAAGTAATAGTATGCTAGGGTCAAATCCTATTTGCATGAATAAAACTGAAGCCAACTTTTTAAAATGCCAGCAGAAGAATGCATATGTTTTGACTAGTTTTTATTGTCAACTGATTGGGGTTTAAAAAAAAAAAAAAGCTTTTATTTTTAAATGGCAATTATCTTTGCATTTACATATCACCACTTTGTGAGGGAGTCTGCAGTGATAGGTTATTCTTTCATTGTTATTCATGAGATACTGTCGCCAAATCATAAAACTGTAGAATGAGTTGCCCCAAATTGGGATTAGAGTGTAGCAATCAGTCATTGCCTCTGGAATGCAATGAGGCCTCAGTGATGCAAAGCTATAGTTTCTGACAGCACATTTATTTTTTAAAGAAGTTGGATTGGAGAGGGCAAACAGGAGGTAAGAGGAAAAGTTCACCCGGAGAAAACGGGAACTCATTAAGACTATTTCAGAGGAGGAAGACTGCAAACAGTGAAAATCAAAGAAATGGTAGTGGTCCTTGTCCTTCAGAAACATTTAGGGAATCCACTTTTAATCCACAAAGTAGGTTGAACTTAAATTTTAAAAAGCACTAAAATTCCTATGGGAGCATTCTACACCCAAGCTACCTTAAAAATAAGCAATATTCCTACAGTATGAGAGAAAGAATGTAAGCATGTACTTGGCCTTCTGCCTCATCTCAGGTAAGATATCGTCTGCTCAACTTGAAAGACAGCCAGAATGCATGACGCTCGACTCTCAGAAAATCAAAATTTCCTGTTAATACTTCTGTCCTCCTCCCTTGCCCTCATCGGCATGGTGACCAGATTTAGCTACTGGAGGAAAGAATTACGTGTGAAAATAGAAACGGGTAAATATTTATGGGAAAATAATATCCCATTTTCCTGAAAGTATATACTGAATAATAAAAAGCAAAACATAAAATAGATTTGTATACAAATACAGGGAGAATAAAATTATGTGCTATAATTTTCTTCAAGTAGGTTTTGTTTTTAAAATCCCCTGGAAATGTCCAAGAGTTTGATGGAAACTACTCTGGACACAAAGAGCTGTCCTTTCTGTTTCCAGTTACTAAAGTATACTTATAGAGATTTATTTTTGTTCTATGTTTTCCTTTCCCAGGCACCCTAAAATAAAGTGACCTGGTGTCCCAACTTGGAATTCTCTGATCATTACTCCAGAAGACTCTCTCTTAATAATCAGTTACTCTGCCCTTGCCAAGCTATGGATAGAATAACTAAACCTGTTTTGCAAAGAGTTATTTCCTAGACTTTCTCTATCGACAGGGATAGCTAGAATTGGATATTTTAATCTGACAGGAAACATTTCAGGTAGGATTAATAGTTATCCCGCCTCTTTGGGAAAGTAGCCCGTTATGGATACAAATGTCTAGATTTATCCATTTTCCACCCAGGCTGCACAAGGTGCAGAGTGAACATCAATAAGAGGGGGCCACAAGCTTAGATATTATTACCACTGAATGTAGATCTATGCTTCAGCTAAGCAAAGGTGGGCCAGTTACCAATTAACAGTTAATTTCAATTAAGAATGGATAGCCTGACCTTCTGAATGTGCTAAGATGCTTCAGCTGTGTCCTACTCTTTGCGACCCTATGCACTGTAGCTCTCCAGTCTCCTCTGTCCATGGGGTTCTCCAGGCAAAACACTGGAGTGGGTTGCCATGCCCTCCTCCAGGGGATCTTTCCAACCCAGGGATCAAACCTGCATCTCTTACGTCTCCTGCATTGGTAGGCAGGTTCTTTACCATCAGTGCCATGTACACCAACCTAAAACTTTAGAGGCACTTTAGACCATAAGATGGGTCTTTGTATAGGAAAAAAGATACTTGCTACTCCACAGATGATTTGGATTCTTTACAGAGTTAGATGCTTGCTGCTTGTGTTCTGGTCCCAGGGTAGAGTGTTGGCTGCTACGGTGAATAAAAGATACAGTAAAGAAGAAGTTTCTATCACTTGCTATAGTCTATATGATAGATTTTACCTTCAAGAAAAAAAAAGGCGAATCCCCTTCTTTTGCTACTTATTTCAGTACATTCTCTTCTGCAAAGCAAAAATAGTGATGTAGCATGGGAGACTGGTGGTGTCATTTTTTTAAGGAGGAGGAGCTCAGAGAAGAATTCTAGGTAATAGTACCCCCACTCTTGGAAGCTGCAAACAAAAAGATCTAGAATTATGCACTCTTCCCCACAGAAAGGGAAAATAAAATGTGACCCACAACGTCAATCACTTTAACAACCTGCAAGGCAAATGACATGATGTATGCCCTGCTTCCCACCCAAGTTAAGGAGTCATGGCAATCTGTCCTGCCTCCACAGAGCAACTGCTGCAGTTACTGATCATATCTGTTGAGTGCTGACAAGGGGAAGATACCAGGTTCCCCACTCTCTTCTGAATAATGAAAATAAGTAGAGAGACGACACTCTTTGGCAGTCACTTTCCTTTGGGGAGGGGAAGGGAAGGTAGGAAAAGTGACCTGTTTCTTCTCCTCCCGGGTGTATTTGTGGGTTGTATCTTCAAAGATGGCTTAGAGTCAGTTCTGCTAAATTTCCTCTGAAATGCTTAGCAAATGTATCAGCCACATGCTGATAAATATACGTAGACTGTAGCTTAGACGGTAAAGAATCTGCCTACAATGCAGGAGACCTGGATTCGATCCCTGGGTCAGGAAGATCTCCTAAAGAAGGGCAACCCACTCCAGTATTCTTGCCTGGAGAATCCCATGGATAGAGGAGCCTGGCGGGCCACATAGTCCATGGAGTCACAAAGAGTCAGACACAACTGAACAACTAACACTTCTGCTAAACAAGCATACTGCCACCAAAAAGACCCCTTGATCATTAAAATAGCCCAGTAATTCAGATGGTTGTGGGCATGCTGAATATTTTCTTTTCTGCCTAATGCTTAATTCATTTGCTCATTCATTCAGTCACTTATCACCAACAATTTATGTATCTTCATAAAGGGTTAAGTATGAAATGTAGCAAATTGATATATTTTCTCCAATTTCCATCTTTTACTGTGATTTTCCTCCTTACTCCTCTCCCTTTGGTTATCCTCTGAATAAGAAGAATTAGCCATCACATTATTTATGTGTTTTTATATGTTAATTTATCCAGCGAACTTTAACTGAGCACCTAGTATTCACTAAGCTCTGAGCTAAGAACTGCAGGGAATACAATGATAATTAAAATCTGGTCCTTGAGGAATTTCAGACTACTGAGTTCCAGCAAACAGACTACTTATCTTTTATATTCTTTCCGGTAGAAGAAATACGGAGAATTTTCCCTCATTGCAAAATCATTGGGCCATCTGATTTTAATTTTCAAGAAGCTTCCATCAGGAAAATCCATCATCTCTTTCTAAAAAATATGATCTTTCCGCAACAGTGTAAATTGTCTTGGCTTATTGTCTTTACTTCCTCATCTTTTGGTAAGTCCTCAATTCCTGATATTGGAGTTCTGCCTCAATTACCACAGGGAACTCTCCTTACCTAGGCCATCAGTGACCTTCAAACCCAAGTCAAAGAAACAGAAATGACAGAATGCATGGCGTGTGCATTTATTCTTATTTATTTTACAAATGCATACTGGGTATCCACCATGCACCAAGAACCAGGCATGTTGAGGGAACTCTGAGTAAGTCTCTGTTGAGAGTGGTTTTCCTTACAAGGCTGCGAGTCTCTTGAGGGTAAGAACTTTGCTTTTGCTTTTTGCCTAGAATTTCACAATACTTTTCAGATCTTATCTGAACTGCCGTATTTGATGGAAGAAATTTCTCCCTCTTTGAAGCTCCTCCCTTCCCTAAAGCATGGGTGAAAAGTGGAGTGAAAGTAAGTTGCTCAGTCATGTCCTACTCTTTGAGACCCCATGGACTGTAGCATATCAGGTTCCTCTGTTGGAGTGGGTTACCATTTCTGTCTCCAGATCTTCCCGACCCAGGAATTGAACCCAGGTTTCCTGCTTTGCAGGCAGACGCTTTACCGCCGGAGCCACCAGGGAAGCACTGGTAGTTACGTTCTAATGTGGTTTACTGGTTTTTATGTAGCCACGCCTTCCTAGTGTCATAACGCCCTAATGAGTAAGGCTGTCTTTGCAGTGCTCCTCAAGCGGTTGAGACTAAATGTATTTTCGACCAAGAAGGAGCATTAAAATCAGTTTCTAGGAGAAGGAATGAACCGAGTTCAAATCTGAATAAAGCTAAGATTTTTGACTAAAGAAAGGCAAAGTGGAAATACCAATATCAGAGGTGGGTTTGATGTTGACTTTATAGAATCAGATGTGCATGGGCTATGGGAAAGGACCATGGTGGTTTTCAGGAGAAACTTTTAAAATTCTCCAAACCCAAGTGGTTCAGTGTTATCAGTCAGAGCATAGATGGGGTACATCTATACATGAATTTATAATTTATCACAAATAAATAAAACTTGTCTCTGGTATGGTAAACACCTACTCTTTAAATATGTTTTGAATTTCTTAAATTTAAATTTAAATGAGTGCTCTTTTTTAATGAGTGCTGCTTCTTCTCTGCAGAAAGGTTAGAATTTCCATGTATTCCATTATTTACTTGCTACACTTTTATTAAAATTTTAAAATCATTTTCACTTTTATTTTATTCTGTGTTTTGGCCACACTGTGTGACCTGCAGGATCTTAGTTCCTGGCCAGGGATTGAACCTCCACCCCCGGCATTGGAAGCATGGAGTCTTAACCACTGAGCCATCAGGGAAGTCCCTACCCTCTACTCTTTTATATATTCCTCCAGTGAAGTTTGAACAATTTTGTCCACATCCCCAGTTTTGATTAAACATAATATATCAATAATTCTTGATACAGCTCTCCCATGAACTTCTTGATAATCTTGTAGTTATCCTCTTTCCTATGGATATCCATTACCATGCTTCTACATGTATTTAACAAATATTAAAATTGGACACAACAACTAATAAGACAGACATAATTCTTGTTCTCATGAAACTAAATCTGAAGGGACATCATGCTCTGTATTGAAAGATCAGTAGTTCCCCCAGAGCGGCTAATACTGTGGCTGGTACACAGTAAGTGCTCATAAAAAGCTGTACTATGAGTGAATAAATGAATACGTGTGCCATGTTCTCTCTCATCTCTGTGCATTTGACTGTATACTTTCTTTGTCTGGAAAGCTCTGTCCATACCTTCAGTAATTCGTACAGTTCATTTGATTCCTTCTTGATGCCACTGTCTCTTTTTGGCCTTTTCAGTACACGCCAGGCAATCTAGATGCTCCATTCTCTGTCATCCTGATACATCTCATTCACACTTCGTTTGCAGACCTTAGGTACAAACACCAGGATAAGGTTAGTTGCCTTCACATGTGGTCGTTAATTGCCTGTGAGCCACAACATTGTCTCTTTCAGATCTCTCTCTAGAACCCAGCACAAGGGCTGGTTCACAGTAGTTCATCAGTGAATATGAATTAGTAAATGGGAAGAAATGAATGAAATAAATTCCATGGACAGAGGAGCCTGATAGGCTGCGGTCCATGGGGTCACAAAGTCAGACACGACTGAGCGAATAAGCACAGCTCACCAAATGATCTTGCATCCAAAGCTTGACATGCTTTGATCCCAAATTTTCACTTATGTATGTCCCATTTCTCCATGTATCAACTAGGATCCAGCCAATGTGTTGGACTCAGATGTGTCTTTCAATTTCCCCATCTTTATGCCTTTTACATATTGTTGCCTATAAGTGAATGCATCTTATAGTTCTCCTATTGCTACTAACCATTTACACTTCAGTTCAGTTCAGTCACTCAGTCGTGTCCAACACTTTGCGACCCCATGAACTGCAGCACACCAGGCCTCCCTGTCCATCACCAACTCCCAGAGTTCACTCAGACTCACGTCCATTGAGTCAGTGATGCCATCTAGCCATCTCATCCTCTGTCATCCCTTTCTCCTCCTGCCCCCAATCCCTCCCAGCATCAGAGTCTTTTCCTGTGAGTCAACTCTTCACATGAGGTGGCCAAAGTACTGGAGTTTCAGCTTTAGCATCATTCCTTCCAAAGAAATCCCAGGGCTGATCTGCTTTAGAATGGACTGGTTGGATCTCCTTGCAGTCCAAGGGACTCTCAAGAGTCTTCTCCAACACCACAGTTCAAAAGCATCAATTCTTCGGTGCTCAGCCTTCTTCACAGTCCAACTCTCACATCCATACATGACCACAGGAAAAACTATAGCCTTGACTAG
>NW_011494773.1:4341781-4342486 GCF_000754665.1 Bison bison bison | reverse complement strand
CCAAGTTCAGTTCAGTTCAGTTGCTCAGTCATGTCCAACTCTTTGCGACCCCATGAATCGCAGCATGTGAGGCCTCCCTGTCCATCCCAACTCCCGGAGTTCACTCAGACTCATGTCCATCGAGTCAGTGATGCCATCCAGCCATCTCATCCTCTGTCATCCCCTTCTCCTTCTGTCCCCAATCCCTCCCAGCATCAGAGTCTTTTCCAGTGAGTCAACTCTTCGCATGAGGTGGCCAAAGTACTGGAGTTTCAGCTTTAGCATCATTCCTTCCAAAGAAATCCCAGGGCTGAGCTCCTTCAGAATAGACTGGTTGGATCTCCTTGCAGTCCAAGGGACTCTCAAGAGTCTTCTCCAACACCACACTTCAAAAGCATCAATTCTTCAGTGCTCAGCCTTCTTCACAGTCCAACTCTCACATCCATACATGACCACAGGAAAAACTACAGCCTTGATTAGACGAACCTTTGTTGGCAAAGTAATGTCTCTGCTTTTCAATATGCTATCTAGGTTGGACATAACTTTCCTTCCAACGAGTAAGCGTCTTTTAATTTCATGGCTGCAGTCACCATCTGCAGTGATTTTGGAGCCCCCAAAAATAAAGTCTGACACTGTTTCCACTGTTTCCCCATCTATATCCCATGAAGTGATGGGACCGGATGCCATAATCTTCGTTTTCTGAATGTTGAGTTTTAAGTCAACTTC
>NW_011494773.1:4341139-4341681 GCF_000754665.1 Bison bison bison | reverse complement strand
GCTTACATCTTTCCTTTTCTCCTTTGCTTTTCGCTTCTCTTATTTTCACAGCTATTTGTAAGGCCTCCCTGGACAGCCATTTTGCTTTTTTGCATTTCTTTTCCATGCGGATGTACTTGATCCCTGTCTCCTGTACAATGTCATGAACCTCATTCCATAGTTCATCAGGCACTCTATCTATCAGATCTAGGCCCTTAAATCTATTTCTCACTTCCACTGTATAATCATAAGGGAATTGATTTACATCATACCTGAATGGTCTAGTGGTTTTCCCTACTTTCTTCAATTTAAGTCTGCATTTGGCAATAATGAGTTCATGATCTGAGCCACAGTCAGCTCCTGGTCTTGTTTTTGCTGACTGTATAGAGCTTCTCCATCTTTGGCTGCAAAGAATATAATCAATCTGATTTTGGTGCTGACCATCTGGTGATGTCCAAGTGTAGAATCTTCTCTTGTGTTGTTGGAAGAGGGTGTTTTTTATGACCAGTGCATTTTCTTGGCAAAACTCTATTAGTCTTTGCCCTGCTTCATTCCGTATTCCA
>NW_011494773.1:4340475-4341039 GCF_000754665.1 Bison bison bison | reverse complement strand
GTTTCTCTTTCAGTATCCTATCATTTTGCCTTTTCATACTGTTCATGTGGTTCTCAAGGCAAGAATACTGAAGTGGTTTGTCATTTCCTTCTCCAGTGGGCCACATTCTGTCAGATCTCTCCACCATGACCCGCCCATCTTGGGTTGCCCCATAGGCATGGCGTAGTTTCATTGAGTTAGACAACGCTGTGGTCCTAGTGTGATTAGACTGACTAGTTTTCTGTGAGTATGGTTTCAGTGTGTCTGCCCTCTGATGCCCTCTTGCAACTCTTACCATCTTACTTGGGTTTCTCTTACCTTGGGCATGGGGTATCTCTTCATGCCTGCTCCAGCAAAGCGCAGCCGCTGCTCCTTACCTTGGACGAGGGGTATCTCCTCACCTCCGCCCTTCCTGACCTTCAACATGGGATAGCTCCTCTAGGCCCTCCTGCGCCCGTGCAGCCATGGCTCCTTGAATGTGGGGTTGGTTCTCCTGGCTGCTGCCCCTGGCCTCGGGCCTGGGGTTGCTCTTCCTTGCTGCCGCCCCTGGCCTTGGGCGTGGGGGTGTGGGGTAGCTCCTCCCGG
>NW_011494773.1:4339650-4340375 GCF_000754665.1 Bison bison bison | reverse complement strand
CTTTAAGCCAACTTTTTCACTCTTCTCTGTCACTTTCATCAAGAGGCTTTTTAGTTCCTCTTCACTTTCTGCCATAAGGATGGTGTCATCTGCATATCTGAGGTTATTGATATTTCTCCTGGCAATCTTGATTCCATCTTGACTCACCAAACACCTCCTCATTCTTAGCATATTTCCCACCTCCCTGTATGAAACTACCTCATCTTCCCATGAAGTACTGTCAGACTTTTCCTCTTAGGTCAAAATGAATTCTGTCTTCTATTAGAGTTTAGGATCTAATCACATCGGTTCAGTTCAGTTGCTCAGTCGAGTCCGACTCTTTGCAATCCCATGAATCACAGCACACCAGGCCTTCCTGTCCATCACCAACTCCCGGAGTTTATTCAAACTCATGTCCATCGAATCGGTGATGCCATCCAGCCATCTCATCCTCTGTCATCCCTTTCTCCTCCTGCCCCCAATCCCTCCCAGCATCAGAGTCTTTTCCAGTGAGTCAACTCTTCACATGAGGTGGCCAAAGCATTGGAGTTTCAGCTTACATATTCCATAGTAAATTATAAGGACTCTGAGTAGGAGAAATTATGCCTTACAAGGACAAATCACATCATATTTACTCAAGTTGTCTTTGTGCAGTAGCTTCTTCTTAAATACAGGTAAACCATTTGCAGAAGACCCGGGTTCGATCCCTGGGTGGGGAAGATCCTCTGGAGAAAGGAATGGCTACC
>NW_011494773.1:4339100-4339550 GCF_000754665.1 Bison bison bison | reverse complement strand
CACAGTTCAAAAGCATCAATTCTTCGGTGCTCAGCTTTCTTCACAGTCCAACTCTCACATCCATACACGACCACAGGAAAAACCATAGGCTGGACTAGACGGACCTTTGTTGGCAAAGTAATGTCTCTGCTTTTGAATATGCTATCTAGGTTGGACATAACTTTCCTTCCAAGGAGTAAGCGTCTTTTAATTTCATGGCTGCAGTCACCGTATGTAGTGATTTTGGAGCCCCAAAAAATAAAGTCTGACACTGTTTCCACTGTTTCCCCATCTATTCCCCATGAAGTGATGGGACCAGATGCCATGATCTTCGTTTTCTGAATGTTGATCTTTAAGCCAACTTTTTCACTCTCCTCTGTCACTTTCATCAAGAGGCTTTTTAGTTCCTCTTCACTTTCTGCCATAAGGATGGTGTCATCTGTATATCTGAGGTTATTGATATTTCTCCTG
>NW_011494773.1:4329816-4338450 GCF_000754665.1 Bison bison bison | reverse complement strand
TAGCTTCTTCTTAAATACAGGTAAACCATTTGCAGAAGACCCGGGTTCGATCCCTGGGTGGGGAAGATCCTCTGGAGAAAGGAATGGCTACCAGCTTTCTTGCCTGAAGAATTCCATGGACAGAGGAGCCTGGCCAGCTACAGGCCATGGGGTCTCAAAGAGTTGGACACAACTAATAAATTATCACTTTCCCTTTCAGACTATTTGGACAGGTAGCATCTCTTTCTCTCTCCCACAAGCATGTGCATTATAGGAATGCAGGTCAAAACAGGGAGAAAGGGTTTCTTTTGATAAATCTAGAGAATACAATCTTTATTCCTTTCTCTGACAAAATTGTCAGGTTCATAAATAGATGACCCTGCAGCAGCCACGAAAGCATGTCATCATGGCATTTCAAATACGAAGAATAAAGAGAAGATTCTGAAAAAACAAGGTCACGTGCAGAGGACACAGAACCAAAATGGCACTGGTCTACTCAATAGCAACATAATCACACAGAAAACCACGGAGGAATAAAATTCTTAGGGAAAAAGAATTCCCCCCTATAGTTCTGGTACTGAAACAGAACTATCAATAATTTGAATAAAGAAATTTCCAAGGATGCAAAATCTCAAAGTTTATACACCATGCATCTTTTTGCAGGATTTTCCTAGAGAATGTGCCTTATTTAACAAGGGAATACAATAAGGAGAAGAAAGATACAGAATCCAGGAAACAGGAAATCTACCATAGGAGAGAGTGAGAAAATAGCAAGTTGATGACAAAGGATGATAACCATGACAGAGGTGACTGAAAGAACTACCAGTTCATGTTGGAGTAACAACACAGAGAACTCTAGGAGGGGTAGCTCCATGAGTGACAAAAGGCAGTGGCTAGATGATTGGACAGATTTGGTGATGTAAAGTCTTATCCTGGTAATCATTTTCCAAAGCCATTAATGGAACTAAGACGGTTTGGCCATATGAAGGTTTGTCCAAATGAATCCAAGTAAATGGGAAAAAACAGATGATCAATTCTAGAAGAAGACAGACATTGTATGAAAAGTTTATATAGGAAAACAAAAGTAATTGTAATACACTACTCAACAGAGAACTGTTTTTATATAATCGTAATCAAGAAAGGAACAAATAACAATAAAAATGTATAACTAGTTTGAAAGAATGAAGTAGAGTAAGCAGGTGTATATTAGAAAAATTCTGATGTTCTACATTAGGAAGTCAGTGAATGATGTTTTAAATTAGTGAATCGAAAGATAGCTAGCTACATGCTATAGAAATATGGAGGTAAATACCAGATGGGATAGCAAAGCATAGAACTGGCCGCCTTTGGCAAGGAGGATGAGGGTAGAGGGGATGAAAATGGGAGCAGGGGATGCTATTTGTTATAAAGCTACTGTCCTATTAGCTCTGATAATACAGATAATAGGATTCTGTACTGCTCTGATACAAATAAGAATCTAAATCAATATACCCTTGCACCCAGTAAACTTTTGGATATGGACATAAAATTTGACAATATGTCTAAGGTGGTGGCACAGTGGTAAAGAATCTGCTTGCCAATGCAAGAGACAAAAAAGACATGTGTTCAATCCCTGGGTCAGGAAGATTCCCTGGAGTAGGAAATGTCAACCCACTCCAATATTCTTGTCTGGAAAATTCCATGGACAGAGGAGTCTGATGGGCTACAGTCTATGGGGCTGCAAACAGTTAGACATGACTGAGCGACTGAAGACACATGCATGGTTTATCACAGCATTCTTCTGCTGCCAATGCAGAATCAGTGAATTTTTTGTGTGTGGTAACCTTCTAGCCACATTAATGCAATAGTTTGCATTTAATATGTGGATTGCCATTAAAGAGTCTAGGAAGGGTACTGCTTGACATTAGGGTTTGGTGGTGGTATATAAACAGGGTATGCCTTAGAATTATTTGTCTCTAGTTCATATCTTGCCAAGCTATACAACCTCAGGAAGATTGTTTACCTTCTCGAGTTTTCTCAAACACAAAACTAGGGTAGCAATACCTATATCATAGTGCTTTTTAGTATTAATACTCTACTTGCTATGATAACAGTTGGCACTTTCATATTGCTGTTAGTGCTGGTTCTTCTATCATGCCTGTTTGGAACTTGACTTACATATTTTAAATTCTTAGGTATCAGGAAAGAATTAAGTTTTGATCCCCAAACCTACTGGAAGTGTGACCATGGATAAGTTCATTTAAATTCTCTTAACCTGATTTTTCTCGTGTGTGACACAGGGAGAGAAACAGTGCTGATCTCAAAGGATTGTTATCAGGAATGAATGAGATAATACATGCAAAACTCAGTAGATAGTCTGACAAAGCCTCAATGTGCAGTATTCATGTTATTTTTTATGTTATCTTTTGCCTATCATAGATCAGTTTCCTTCTCTGTCCTATCACTAGGGATTCAAATAATTTACCAGAAACTCTAAGAATTTTCAAGTTAAAAGGTACCTGAGCTATCAGGCAACTAAAGACTTCAAGTCATGCTTTTTTGGGTCTTTTAATTTACTTAGTTTTAAACTTTAAGCTTAAAAAATTAGGCTCAAAAAGCAAGAGAGAAGAGAGAGTGTAGAGAAATGACATTCCAACCCTTCTCAGGAAAAGCTAAATTTTAGATTCTTTGGAATAAAATGGGTCTTTACTGTTTACAAGGTTATTTCTGTGATGTAAAAATTCTCTTCATATTTTTCACTATTGCATCATGTTTTTCTTCTATGTCCCCCTGTTGAATCTTGGCTGCCTCAATCAGACAGACAGAAAATAAGCAGGCACCTTTTTCTCTGCATCTATAATGGAAATCTTAGCAGTAGACAGTAGCTGTTCTGTCTGCCCATTAGATCCAAGTCACACTTTTTTAAATTAGCAGAGTTGAGTGCTTCTTTGCCCTTAAGTGTATACATGCTCTTTCATTACTTAACGGGCTACGTGGCTCTCAAACGCACCAACAGCACACCATCACCTTTGCATGTCAGAAATACAACTTCTCAGACGTATCCTAGACCTCTTGAATCAGAAAGTCTGATTCTTCTGGGGCTCTGCAATCTGTGTTGTAAAGAGCCCTCCAGGTGATTCTCATACATACTAAATTTGACACCAGCTGGTCTAGATCTTTCCAAGCATAATACCAGAAAAAAAAAACAAAAACAAAATGATAGCAACGCATTTGCACATGCCATGAGTAGCAGGTCAGCTATATTCATCTGTTCCTTCCATGAAAGCTCACTGCAGATTTCCATGCCAGGCACTGTAATAGTCACTGAGTATTCAAGACGAATTTATCAGGGTATAGCAAACATTTGCCAAGATACATCAAACAGAGCCTATTGGACTCACTAATTGCTTTCTTGTAAATGTGGATGCATTATCAGGCCCTCTAGAATTATTTCCTGGGCTGTAGCTTTCTTATTTAAATCATAATGGTTTCTGATGTCTCATGTCTATTCTTGAGAACTGATATATTGTATATAAACTCACTTGTCTTATTGAATGTTTTACACAGAATTTAGTTATAAAATAAGTAATCTTCCTTTTTATCCAAGTAAAGCAAATACCTAACAGCAAATTATCTTTGCCCTTACATTTTTTTTTTTTTTTTTTTTGCTAGTGGCCATTGGCAATAAGTTCTTTGACTGCTTGTTTGGCTTTATTATTTTTTTTTTTACATTTTTAAAAAAATTTTATTTTATTTTTAAACTTTACAATATTGTGTTAGTTTTGCCAAATATTGAAATGAATCCGCCACAGGTATACATGTGTTCCCCATCCTGAACCCTCCTCCCTCCTCCCTCCCCATACCATCCCTCTGGGTTGTCCCAGTGCACCAGCCCCAAGCATCCAGTATCGTGCATCGAACCTGGTCTGGCGACTCGTTTCATACATGATATTATACATGCTTCAATGCCATTCTCCCAAATCTTCCCACCCTCTCCCTCTCCCACAGAGTCCATAAGACTGTTCTATGATTATAGCTGGGGTGTTTGTTACCCTTCACAACATATTATTTCAAATGTACACCCTTATCTCCAGTCATCAGAGTGAGTCCCTGAAAATACATTTTTTTTTTTGCTCTGGGTTGCTAACCAGGGACTCAGTGTTCTCAAGACCTTAGTGAGCCACCTAATACACCATTGCCACTCGCTGGCCCACATAAAAGTTTTCAAGGCCTCAATTTTAATAAAGGATTAAAATCCAAGTAGATTCATTTTAAAGCAAGAGAGTAAAATAATAGAATATGGGCTCTAGAGGAGGGAAGACAGGAGGTAGAAGAGAGAGAGGCAAAGAAATAAGCATAATCGGCATTTTAATGGGAATAAGTAAACAGCCTGCACTATAATAAATCTCCTACGCATTTGATCCCAGTAAACCATCTTAATCCTTAGGGCTATTCTGGCAGCAAGAGATAACTGTTTTGAAACCAAAATGTATTTAGCATAAAACTCACATTCCAATGTTTACTGTGTATCTGCTTTTAAAAAATAAATTGAAAATCCAAACTTCTTTGAAGTGGTGTAAGGGGAAACAGCCTCTTAAGGCTCCTTCTGTGTGTCACCCAGCACCCGCCTGCCAAAGCCAACACCCGAATGCCCACTGACCGGGGAACTGGAGGCCTTGTTAACCGAGGCCCTTAAATCCACTCTTTCATCTGAGCATTGTTTAACCGACTTGAGCTGTGGAAAATTTCCCTTGTTTGTGTACACGCAGAGGGCTTTTGGTAAGGGTAGGACTTTCTGGAATCTCATTTTCAGAGGTTAACAAAGTTGACTTCAGTAGGTCAACAGTCTCATCTCAGTAGACTTATGTGATGGAAATATCAAAGTCACAAGTCAATGCTGACCTGTAAAATCCTTGAATTTAAAAAGACAAGAATTATTTTTCAGTGTTAACTATGACTGAAGAGTGATTCAACTTCTTGTTTCTCCTTTTTTCCCCAATAGCCCACCAACTTCTCTATACCCAGTATTCTTCATAACACACACTTGCCAGTTATTGCAACATAACATCAACCTGTCTAATTATAAAAGCTATTGCCCAGAGTGATGTTAGTAAGAGGCAAAAGAGGTGATTCTCAACTTAATCCACCCTCACAGAAAGAGCAGCTAGCAACTATTCATAAATAAAACACCTTTGTGAAGATCTCAAAACCCAGGGGTGAGGTTAAAACACCCCATTGGACCACAAAAAAAAAAAAAAAGAGAGAGAGAGAGAGGAAAAGAAAAAAACATGTTAGAAGATAAAAGAAGTGGTTTCACTCTGATTGCAAGACCCTTCCCCCAGGTTGGTGCAGCACCACCCTAAAGGGGATCCCTCTGGATATATAGCTCCTCCATTGGGAAGAGAAGAGAGCTCAAGGTAGACATGCAGCTTCTCCAGCATTCTGGAGTGCTTTCAGGGAGACACACTTATATACTGCCTTACATTTATCAGTGGGAAATCAGGTAGAGAAGAAACGGGATGGGTCTCACAGCACTGTGCTATGGATCTTGGAAGACCACATTCCTGTTGCTGTACTGCCCAACTGCAAATCCCAACCAGTGTGTCTGCTCTTCTGCAGAACTAAACTGGTGGCCCCATCTGGCCAGGAAGGACAGTTACCAGATCAGCCTTGTTTGGATCCACAGTTGACAGCTTGTTTTATTCAGAAAGTACAGTCTAGAAACCCACATGGACAAGAAAGCAAGACAATGGCCCAGGCCAACTATTAAGCATAGCCTTTAGCCCTGGCAAACTGGGAAGTCTGGCCAGAAATTCCAGGCAACATCACAGCACCTCTACAGGCTGAACTTAGACAGGAAGCAAGTCTTTGGCCCTGCCAAACTGCTAAAGATATGCTCCAGCCCTTTCCAACCAGGAAGCCTGGCCAGGGAAATCAAGCAGCCCTATAGTACATCCTGTGTACCACCAGGGTAGGGAGCAAGTCAGCAATTCCACCATCAGCTGAATCAGGTTGGAAGGAAGAGGGGAGTACTTCTTTAAATATGCAAATAGTAATGCAAGTAAAGATGATCATGAAGAATCAGGTATACATGATATCACCAAGGAAACTAATAGAGCTCTAATAATAGACCCCAAGGGCTTCCCTGATAGCTCAGTTGGTAGAGAATCTGCCTGCAATGCAGGAGACCCCCATTTGATTCCTTGGTTGGGAAGATACCCTGGAGAAGGGAAAGGCTACCCACTCCAGTATTCTGGCCTGGAAAATTCCGTGGACTATATAGTCCATTGGGTTGCAAAGAGTCAGACACGACTGAATGACTTTCACTTAACAGACCCTAAAGTAATGGAGATCTATGAACTGTCTGGCAAATAATTTAGAATAATCCTCCTAAAGTAATTCAGTAAATTAAAACACAGACAATGAGACAAAACTAGGAAAGCAATGCATGAACAAATGAGAGTTCAACAAAGAAACAGGAAGCATAAACATTAAAAGAAAATGAAATCCTAGGTACACTGACTGAAGAATTAAACTTGGCCAAGCAGAAGAAAGAATGTCTGAGCCTGAAGACAGGTTAGGTGAAGCTATTTATTCATAACAGGAAAAAAAAAAGAATGAAATATTGTGTGAATTATAAGATATTATTACCATTGAAAGAAAAATCTACACACTACTAGAGTCTCAGAAAGAGAATAGAGAGGCAGAGAAAGGGGCAGACAACTTAATTAAAGAAATAATGGCTAAGAACCTTCCAATTCTTAATGTTTCAGGATATAAAATCAACATGCAAAAGTCAGTTCTCTTTCTACACATTAAAAATAAACTATCTGTAAAAGAAATACATAAAAATAATCCCATTTTTTATAGCATCCAAAACAATAATATACTTAAAAATACATATAACCAAGATAGGGAAAGACCTTTACACTGAAAATCAGAAGATATTGATGAAATAAATTTAAAAAGACACAGATAAATGGAAAGTTATCCCATGTTCATGAATCAGACAGTTTAAGTTGTTAAAATGTCTCTACTACCAAAAGCCATGTATAGATTCAATATAATCCCTATCAATATTCCTATGTTATTTTTCATGAAAATAGAGAAAACGATCCTAAAATTCATATGGAACTACAAAGACCTTGAATAAAGCAATCTTGTAAAACAAAAACAAAAATGAAAATAACTGGAGGCATCATACTTCAAACTGTATTACATTGCAATATAAGGTTATTGAATACAAAATTATAATAATCAAAACAGTATGGCACTGGCATAAAAACAGACACATATACCAATAGGACAGAATTGAGAGCCCAGAAACAAACCCATATGTGTACTTTCAACTAGTATTTGACAAAGGAGTTAAGAATACACAGTGGAGAAAGAACAGTCTCTTCAACAACTGGTTTGGGGAAAAATGGATATTCGAATGCAAGACAATGGATTTGGACCCCTAATTTATACCACTAAAAAAATTAACTTCAAATGGATTTCATAGCCAAAAACCTCCCCAATACCAAGCTTTTTTTTGGACAATGGTTTTGGGGATGTTTTTCGGCTATAACACTTCAAGCATAAGCAACAAAAACAAAAGTAATGAAGAAGAAATACTCAAGCTAAAAAACTTCTTCCCAGCAAAAGAAAAAAATCAACAAAATGAAAAGCCAGCCTACTGAATGGGAGAAAATATTTGTAAACTATATGAATTTTAAGTAGCTAATATCCAAAATACATAAGCAATTCTTAATTCTTACAAGTCAATACAAGAAAACAAATATGATTAAAAATGAGCAAAGAACATGAATAGACATTTTCCCAAAGAAGACATACAAATAAGTACCTGAAAATGCACTCAATATCATTAATTATTAGGGAAACGCAAATCAAAAGCACTAGGAGATATCACTTTATACCTGTTAGAATGGCAATTATCAGAAAGACAAGAGAATGTGGAGTGAGAACGTGCTGGTGAGAATGTGAAAAAATGGGAACCTTTGTGTTGGTAGGAATGTAAATTGGTGCAGCCACTATGGAAAAGTGTGTGTGTGTGTTTATTAACATCTGACACTATTTCTGGAATGGAAAGGTGGGGTGGTTGGGGGACAGGGAAAGAGAGGATGGAGAAAATTATTTTAGAGGCTCAAATATGGACCCATCTTCTAAGCAATTACACACTGCAGGGATTTAGAAGCATCTCTCCTGCTTCTGCTCTCCTCCTCTGGCCCACATTTCCCTCCCTGTTTGGTTTCTACTCCATGACTATTCTAGTTTTCCAATTTCAAATTGGACATCACAACAGAGCTGCACAGCATGTTGCCCATCCCCTAGTGAACACACACTGGCAGCATCTCACACCTACCTCTCTCCGCGCTTCTATTTCCACCTCGATGGTTCACGAGCATGTAGGCCACTTTCTCTGCTAACTGGCCGAGGAGAAGCACGAGGGCTCCAAGAGCATTTCTTGAAAAGTGCAAAACCAGCAAGGTGACCTCACTCTCTTCCAGGACAAGCAGAAGGTGTCTCAACATGAGCAGGATAAAACCCAGGACGCTGGGAAAGCCTTCATTTTCACGGAGAAAAGCCTAAACCAGGGCCGTGTGGGCCTGCATTGCCAGCCGGGGTTCTGTGTGCGGAGATGCACCTCCGTGGCTTCCGGGAGAGCGCCCCCAG
>NW_011494773.1:4295394-4329716 GCF_000754665.1 Bison bison bison | reverse complement strand
AAATTCATCAAGGAGATGGTGACCACCTGAAAACCTGACCAGGTGGGGTTGGGCGGGTACCTCTTCGAAAGGCTCAACCTCAAACAACTGGGTTTCCCAGGTGGCTCAGTGGTAAAGAATCAGCCTGCAATGCAAGAGATAAGGGTTCCATTTCTGGGTGGAGAAGATCCCCTGGAGAAGGAAATGACAACCACTCTAATCTTCTTGCCTGGAGAATGCCATGGCCAGATGGCCCAGGCAGGCTATGATCTATGGGCTTGCAAAAGAGTCAGACACGGCTTAGTGACTAAACAACAAGCACAAGTAGAGGCAGAAGCCCAGTGGCCTTTGAGGAGCCCCTGTGGTGTCAGAGCTTCTCCCCGAAGCTCCTCTCTGCAGTCCTTGGCAGCTTTTTAATCACTCTAGAGCCTTCTCCTCAGCCTTCAGCCAAATGGAAACAATAAAGCTTTTTGCATCAAAAAAAGAGAGAAAAACAAACAAACAAAAAACCTCCAAACAACCCCGATGCATGCACGTAAGCACATTATCCTAGGTGATGCATTAACATCAAAAAGTACACCACAATACTAAATAATTGTTATTTTTTCAGTTTTAATGACACCCTTAATTGAAGCTACCTTGTACTCCACTCCTCACCCTGCCTAATTGTCCTTCCTTGCAAACCTAAACCACCTTTTTCGTTCGTTTGAAAAAGAACACTTATGTATTGTCTGCTAGATTCCCCTGACCCTCATAAAAAATTAATATTAAAAATAAATAAAATGGGCAAACTGCTAAGTACAGAGTAAAAACAGGTTTACTTGCTGAAACCTACTATTTACAGTTGAAACCTACTATTTACAGTTGAAACCTACTGTACTCCATGAACCCAAGAAGCAACAGCTAATGGTGGTTCTAGCCATGTTTCCTAACACTTATTTTGAATTGGTGATGGGAAAGAAGATACTATTAAATGGTCTATGAATAACTTTCTCTTTCTCTCGTAATAGTTTTATGATGAAAATTCTAAGCCAAAACTTGCAGGTGAGTGAGAGCAGAGAAGAGAAAAATCACAATTTTCAACAGTGGAACAGTGATAACATTATAACTTGAGAATATACTTAATGAACTATCTCTTCTATGTAGACTCATGCAAAATCAGTGTAGCTATAGCTATTGCAAATACACGAGTATAACCCTAGGGAAAAATGCTAGTAGCTTTGTGATTTCTAGAGGTAAAACAGAATTTCTTAGCTTCCACAGGTGCAAATGAGTAGTATTCTCCTTTACTCATTCCCTTGAAAGAGAACATGGATTCTATTCCAATATGTCACATTTTACAAAAGATTAAGCAGCTGTATATAATCTATAGACTGTTTTATTCATTTCAAAAAGTGATTGAGCACAGTTGAATTGAAATACAATACATACAAGCTGAAAAAATCCTTTCAGTTTTCAAGCAATCTCATTAAATGGTGAAGAGTCTACTTAAGTTAATCTTGTCTTTCATGTTGTCATTGAATAAAGAACTGGAATCATGCCATTAATTTGTCCATTGGAAAGAATGTTAGGTTTAGTTATTCTGAAACACATTGAACAAGAATAAGACTCAGGTCAAGAGATCCAACAATAAATACTCTTTTAAAGCTTCTTTTGTGCTTCTTAACATTGTGTGGTATTAAAAGATATTCCTTCATGAAGATGTGGGCATAGATAAAACAAGAATAGCAAAATATTAGTAATTCTTCAAATCAGATAATGAATAAATGGGAGACTGTTATACTATTCACTTCATTTTTGAAAATATTTGGAAACATTCAGAGTAAAAAATCAAATTAAAAACAAAACCAAAATACACAGGGATCCATGGCATGAAAGGAGGGACTGTGGTCCTCTCTGCATTGGAGATGAAGATCTAGGTTTTCATTTTGCTGATGAACCAGGTCCAGTTAGTTACTACGTTTACCGCTATTCATTGATCCATTGGAATGCAATTAATAAATTGATCTACTGGCTTAAAGTTAGGAAAAAGGTTCAAATTTCTTTATTAGAAAAAATTAATTTTACTCTAATTTGTGACCTTATGCTTTATGTGTATGTATAGAAAGATTCAAATTCAGTTCAAGGTGATTAACTGAACAAATTTAGAATTTAAGAATGATCATGAGCTTTTAAGTAGACAACACAGTATTGTTGACTGTAGGTACAATGTTGTAGAACAGATCTCTAGAAAATATTCATCTTAAGTGAAATCTTATGCTTGTCGACTAATAATTTAAAGAGAGTAAATCTCATGTTAAGCGTTCCTACCAAAATAAAATATTAAAAATACAAAATAATGCATATCACTAAAGGCGTGAAAGTTTCTCTGAAGGCCTCTTGCTGTGTTTAACTGACCAGCTGTCACAGGAAACCCAAGGACTAGAAACCCAGGAGAGGAGTGAAAATCTTAGGATGTGAGCCTCTCTGTGTGTAATCCAAGCTGGATCTTTTAAGCAGAGAACTTTAGTGGTAGTAAAGGGAAAGCTTTGCCGATGAGCAGGCAATTGAATTTTATATTTTCTTAGCAAAGGAAAGAATTCAGGCAATAGAGTGATTGCCTATCCTAAATATTTATGCAATTTCTGGTACTGGTTAGCCATCCTAAATATTTATGCAATTTCTGGTACTGGTTAGCCATGCAAGTAGCAACTAACTTTGATCCTGCCTGAGTCAGGTAACAAGGCCAAATTATAATAATGATCAACTTCTATTAAGGTTTATGATGTGTCAGGTATAGGCGAAGCATTTTTCCATGGGTTATTTTATTTAATCTTTCCTGACAAACCTATACAGTAGGTAATATTATAATTTCCTTTTATAGGAATGAAAGCTGAGCCTTAGGTACACTAAGTAATTATCCAAAATCACAGCACCAAAATACACACCATGGCATTCTGAGTCTAGAACCCAGGTACCTAACCACTAGAAAAGTTCATAGCCTCTTGACAGTCACACCATCCATTTAATACAACTCCAAAGCTTGGTCTGGCTTCCTTTTAGCTGTTCCTGTCTTCTAGGGCCTCTCATACAACCTTAACACTGCTTTCAAATCCTAATCCCCATTCCTCTTACAATCCTATTCTGCTCTGTGGTTTACTTTCTCTTGGATTTATTTCCTGTTCTATCTAGCACATGCATTCACATCAACAAGGCTAGAATTGCTTTTGAATTCCTGGACTCCTTAGAGCCTTGAAAATGTTCACTTTACCAATTCCCAACACCATGCGTATCTATAATGGACTTAACTGTGTCTGCCACCCCTCAAATTAATACGTTGAAGCCCTAACACCTAGTGTTACCGAATACAAAGGTAGGATCTTTAGGAACTAAATTGAAATGAGGTTCTAACCTGGGAACATGATCTGATAAGACAGTGGCCTTATACAAAGAGGAAGAGAGATTGGTTCAAGATGGCAGAGTAGAAGGACATGAACTCATCTCCTCCTGTGAGAGCACCAAAATTGCAGCTAGCTGTTTAACAATCATTGACAGGACACTGGAAACCCACACACAAAAATGATACTCCATGTCCAAAGGAGAAGCCACAACAAGATGGTACGAGGGGCATGATAAAAAAGAAGAGATCTCTTCTCTCTTTCTTGCACATGCTCAGAAGAATAGTCATACGGGGACAGAATGAGAAGGTGGCCATCTGTAAGTCAGGAAGACAGCCCTCACCAGAAAACAAACCCTACTGGATCTTGATCTGGGACTTCAGTCTGTAGAACTGTGGGAAATAAACTTCTGTTGTTAAGCCACCTAGCCTATGACATTTTGTTATGGCACTCTAAGTAGACAATACAACATTTTATTACCTCTTCCTAAGCTCCAAATGCTCTGGGAAAAAAAAAAAAAAAGTTGACATTGAATTATTTCTTTAGAGCTACCATTATGTAAGTGAAAGAGCTCTAAATTTGGAACTGCAAGACTGGGTTTTAAGCCATGAAATAAAAAGAAATGTTTCAAAAATATAAAGTATTACTACTGATGCCAGATGAAGTCAGCCAACCTCTTCCTAACACTTTTCATTAGCTGCCTTCTGAACAGACTGCCAACAGACTTCTGCCTTGTGCTCACAGCCTCATTATTAGGCACATAACTTTGCCTTCAGTTTACCCAGAATTATTGAGGCTTTGACTATAGCTGTCACAACTTCTGTCAGTTTCACGGCAATATGTCCCTGATTCCATTTCCTCCTTTATTGATATATCAGAAGAACAATTCACCCCCTCTCTGTTCACAGCATCACTTCTATCTGGAAACTTGATCACTCCAATAATCTTATATCTTCATTGAGAGAGTATCAGCATTGCCTTTCTCTTCCTGTGTCCTCTTAAAATCATTAGCCCTTGACCTTGAGAACTACTCAAGACATTCTCCCATCTCTCTCTTCCCCTCATTGACAAATTCCCAAAACCTTCAGAGCCATGTCTTCCAATAGTATAATTTATACCATCTGTGACCCATCCAAATTATTGTTTTGACCCTATTGGCTCCTAGTTCAATACTTTTTTTTTTTTTTTGAATGGCATTTAGCTCTGACCTCTGCCTATCAATTTTTTCAAGGGTTTACCTAATACATCAGCTCCTCTATTAAACCTTACCTTAAGTAATTTCTTCTGAACTCTCAGAGAACTTGGTTTGCACTATTTTGTTTGACAGCTTGTTGAGCAACCCTTAGTAAATTATAAACTAATTAATGCTCTCAATTTAAGACATATTAATCATTTAATAATGCCTAATGAATACATTAGGCTGAGATGAGCTACCCCACGTCCGAGGTCAGGGGTGGTAGCCGAAACAAGCTACCCCATGTCTGAGATCAGGGGCGGTGGCTGAGACGAGCTAACCCACGCCAGAGGTCAGGGGCAGCGGCCGAGAGGAGCTACCACATGCCCGAGGTCAGGGGCGGCAGCTGAGAAGAACAACCCCATGTCCAAAGAGTGGTGGCTGCGCGGGCGCAGGAGGGCCGAGAGGAGCTACTCCACGTTCGAGGTCAGGAGGGGTGGCGGGAGGAGATACCCCTCCTCCAAGGTAAGGAGCAGTGGCTGCGCTTTGCTGGAGCAGCCATCACGAGATACCACATGTCCAAGGTAAGAGAAACCCAAGTAAGACGGTAGGTGTTGTGAGAGGGCATCAGAGGGCAGACACACTGAAACCATAATGACAGAAAACTAGCCAATCTGATCATATGAACCACAGCCTTGTCTAACTCAATGAAACTAAGCCAAGCCCTCTGGGGCCACGCAAGATGGGAGGGTCATGGTGCAGAGGTCTGACAGAATGTGGTCCACTGGAGAAGGGAATGGCAAACCACTTCAGTATTCTTGCCTTGAGAATCCTATGAACAGTATGAAAATGCAAAATGATAGGATACTGAAAGAGGAACTCCCCAGGTCAGTAGATGCCCAATATGCTACTGGAGATCAGTGGAGAAATAACTCCAGAAAGAATGAAGGGATGGAGCCAAGGCAAAAACAATACCCAGCTGTGGATATGACTGGTGATAGAAGCAAGGTCCGATGCTGTAAAGAGCAATATTGCATAGGAACCTGGAATGTCAGGTCCATGAGTCAAGGCAAATTGGAAGTGGTCAAACAGGAGATAGCAAGAGTGAATGTCAACATTCTAGGAATCAGCGAACTAAAATGGACTGGAATGGGTGAATTTAACTCAGATGACCATTATATCTACTACTGCGGGCAGGAATCCCTCAGAAGAAATGGAGTAGCCATCATGGTCAACAAAAGAGTCCGAAATGCAGCACTTGGATGCAATCTAAAAAACGACAGAATGATCTCTGTTCGTTTCCAAGGCAAACCATTCAATATCACGGTAATCCAAGGCTATGCCCCAACCAGTAATGCTGAAGAAGCTGAACTTGAACAGTTCTATGAAGACCTACAAGACCTTTTAGAACTAACACCCAAAAAAGATGCCCTTTTCATTATAGGTGACTGCAATGCAAAAGTAGGAAGTCAAGAAACACCTGGAGTGACAGGCAAATTTGGCCTTGGAATACGCAGTGAAGCAGGGCAAAGAGTTCTGCCAAGAGAACGCACTGGTCATAGCAAACACTCTCTTCCAGCAACACAAGAGAAGACTCTACACATGGATATCACCAGATAGTCAACATTGAAATCAGATTGATTATATATTCTTTGCAGCCAAAGATGGAGAAGTTCTATACAGTCAGCAAAAACAAGACTGGGAGCTGACTGTGGCTCAGGTCATGAACTCCTTATTGCCAAATGCAGACTTAAATTGAAGAAAGTGGGGAAAACCACTAGACCATGCAGGTATGACCTAAATCAAATCCCTTATGATTATACGGTGGAAGTGAGAAATAGATTTAATACACTAGATCTGATAGAGTGCCTGATGAACTATGGATGGAGGTTCGTGACATTGTACAGGAGACAGAGATCAAGACCATCCCCATGGAAAAGAAATGCAAAAAAGAAAAATGGCTGTCTGGGGAGGCCTTACAAACAGCTGTGAAAAGAAGAGAAGCGAAAAGCAAAGGAGAAAAGGAAAGATATAAGCATCTGAATGCAGAGTTCCAAAGAATAGCAAGGAGAGATAAGAAAGCCTTCCTCAGCGATCAATGCAAAGAAATAGAGGAAAACAACAGAATGGGAAAGACTAGGGATCTCTTCAAGGAAATTAGAGATACAAAGGGAACATTTCATGCAAAGATGGGCTCAATAAAGGACAGAAATGGTATGGACCTAACAGAAGCAGAAGATATTAAGAAGAGGTGGCAACAATACACAGAAGAACTGTACAAAAAAGAGCTTCACGACCCAGATAATCACGATGGTGTGATCACTGACCTAGAGCCAGACATCCTGGAATGTGAAGTCAAATGGGCCTTAGGAAGCATCACTATGAACAAAGCTAGTGGAGGTGATGGAATTCCAGTTGAGCTATTTCAAATACTGAAATGATGCTGTGAAAGTGCTGCACTCAATATGCCAGCAAATTTGGAAAACTCAGCAGTGGCCACAGGACTGGAAAAGGTCAGTTTTCATTCCAATCCCAAAGAAAGGCAATGCCAAAGAATGCTCAAACTACTGCACAATTGCACTCATCTCACACGCTAGTAAAGTAATGCTCAAAATTCTGCAAGCCAGGCTTCCGCAGTATGTGAACCATGAACTTCCAGATGTTCAAGCTGGTTTTAGAAAAGTCAGAGGAACCAGAGAGCAAATTGCCAACATCCACTGGATCATGGAAAAAGCAAGAGAGTTCCAGAAAAAACATCTATTTCTGCTTTATTGACTATGCCAAAGCCTTTGACTGTGTGGATCACAATAAACTGTGGAAAATTCTGAAAGAGATGGGAATACCAGAACACCTGATCTGCCTCTTAAGAAATTTGTATGCAGGTCAGGAAGCAACAGTTAGAACTGGACATGGAACAACAGACTGGTTCCAAATAGGAAAAGGAGTACATCAAGGCTGTATATTGTCACCCTGCTTATTTAATTTCTATGCACAGTACATCATGAGAAAAGCTGGGCTGGAAGAAGCACAAGCTGGAATCAAGATTGCCGGGAGAAATATCAATAACCTCAGATATGCAGATAACACCTCCCTTATAGCAGAAAGTGAAGAGGAACTAAAAAGCTTTTTGATGAAAGTGAAAGATGAGAGTGAAAAAGTTGGCCTAAAGCTCAACATTCAGAAAACTAAGATCATGCCATCTGGTCCCATCACTTCATGGGGAATAGATGGGGAAACAGTGGAAACAGTGTCAGACTTTATTTTGGGGGGCTCCAAAATCACTGCATATTGTGATTGTAGCCATGAAATTAAAAGATGCTTACTCCTTTGAAGAAAAGTTATGACCAACCTAGATAGCATATTGAGAAGCTGAGACATTACTTTGCCAACAAAGGTCCATCTAGTCAAGGCAATGGTTTTTCCAGTGGTCATGTATGGATGTGAGAGTTGGACTGTGAAGGAAGCTGAGTGGTGAAGAATTGATGCTTTTGAACTGTGGTGTTGGAGAAGACTCTTGAGAGTCCCTTGGACTGCAAGGAGATCCAACCAGTCTATTCTGAAGGAGATCAGCCCTGGGATTTCTTTGGAAGGACTGATGCTAAAGCCAAAACTCCAGTATTTTGGCCACCTCATGGGAAGAGTTGACTCATTGGAAAAGATTCTGATGCTTGGAGGAATTGGAGGCAGGAGGAGAAGGGGACAACAGAGGATGAGATGGCTGGATGGCATCACTGACTTGATGGACGTGAGTCTGAGTGAACTCCGGGAGTTGGTGATGGACAGGGAGGCCTGGCGTGCTGCGATTCATGGGGTCTCAAAGAGTCCGACACGACTGAGCAACTGAACTGAATAAGACAATTTAGCCATTGCTATTTGAGGGCAATGGGCCAGTCACTGTGCTTATAACCAGGCTTTATGCAAGTGAGCTCATTTAATTATAGAACAACACAAAGAGGAAGGCGATATCATATGGATGAAGTTAAAGTCGCTGCACACTTTACTCAAGGTTTGACAACTGATAAAGGACAGACCCGTGATTCACAGCCAAGATTTATGAACTAAGCTTTTCTGATTTCAAAGCCCACGGCCAAAGTTAAACACACTGGAAAGAGATGGTATAGTCAATACCTCCTCATGGAAACAATGAAAAAGTACTTCTGTTCATGGACATTAACCAAAGTATCTGAGCAAATGCCGCTTAGATCTTGATAATGCTACTATATTACCCATCATCTGGAAATTTCTCTGGCAAGTTTAACATTTTATTAAATCTATACTTCCTTTGCTTACCCCAACGTCTGGCCAAGTTGACCTCTTTATGTCAATTATCTGAAACAGGAATAAAAACAGGAACTTTTCATAGTTTAATATTATTAAGCCTCATTATCTATTTCCTTGATAGTCAATAATATAACCATTCCACCAATGAAATCTGAAGGAACAGGGTTAGTCATATTTGTTTTTGATTATAACTCTTTAAAAATTGGTAACCAAAATATGGTTATAGTACAGGTATTTAGTTACCCCATGTTTCTAGATCATGATAAAAAATGTAGAGTATCATGGATTATCCAATTGGCAAAGTAAGCATGTGCTTAAGGAACCAGCATATCAAGGACACCTGAGTAATGACAAAGGTTCCAGCTGTAATGAATGTTACAGAATTTGTAATCTGAAAATCTAGAAAGAAGCTACTAAAATTTAAGCACTCACTTAAATTTGTCTTTGGATTTAGCATTTTTCTGAAAATTTTCAGTATGCCAGGAGGCTTGGAAAGAAGCCACCTAAAACTTTCCAGTGCTTCAGATAAGAACACGGTTTTGGAAAATATAGAACATGGTTCTGGAAAACTGTTGAAAGTTTGTTAACTTACAGCAAATACTTTATGTTACCAAACACTTAAAAAAATATAGTATCTAATAATTTTTTTTCCAGAATAAAATGCTTCTGTAGTCTTACCTGTTTAGGAGTTTTTCCTTCCTGGTTACTTTATCTAAATATTAATGTAATAACAATCATTATGTAAACAATAATAATAATAATCTAAAAATAATGCCTCAGTTGACAGACAATAACTGCTTAGCCCACAAATATATCACTTTTGATAACTTTAGATAAGCAATTAGTAGTGATTTTTAATATTTTAGTTCCCATGAACATGGTCCTAATTTACTTAACTTCTAATATGATGATCATATTTAGCCCCAGTGCAAGATCTTTTAATAAATGTTTGGAAAATAAAAATGCATCATCATACAAGGATTGGGAAGAACATTTTATTGCTAAGCATATCCTTGAACAAAAATGCAAATATGAAATAAAAGAGAAAAGGGAAAAAAAGCAGTAACTTCACAACATCATAAAATAAATTTCTTAAAAGTTTGCTCATAAAACAACAGGAATATGATAGAAGCTAACATACAGAATGCACATGTTCCCATAAAATTGTCCAAATAGAAACTTACACTAAAAGGAATATAACAAATGTATTTTTACTCAAATAAAAAAATGCAAAGAAAGAAAGCAGGAAATCAGTTCACAAGACCTCAAGACTCCAAGAACAGCAATCTTTTACAGACATCGAGATATAATCAACTTCATATAGGTTGGGCCATTTAAGTTATCTAAAATCGTGCTCTGATACCTCTTTATAATCCTGTCTTTTCCAATGATAATAAAATAATCCAAAACTCTTAACACATTGAAATATCAGGTAATGAGGAACACCTCTTTCCATACACATTAGTAAAGGCTACCATCATTGAGATTGCATTTTTTGCCCCACATCTTTAAGATATTTTCTCAAAGTCAAATATTCATGCAACTTACAAAGACCAGCAAGAGTAGATTTCTAAATCTAAACAGCTGATTGATTTTCATCTGTACAAAAGAAACTGTATATATCTGACCCTCCAGAGGACACATTTCATTTTCATGTAAATACTTGTCTTGCTTCGTCTCTTGCTTTCGGGTTAGGTATGGCCACAGAACCAGTTTATTGTTTTACTGTACATTGTTTCCTCTTTTCAGAAAGAAAGACAACTAGAACAGAAATCAAACAAACGGAAATAAACAAAGGAAAGAACAGTTCTCAAAGCAGTATGTACACAGGTGGCTAAGGAACTATACCAGCAAAAATGTAGTAAAATATGTAAACAAAATCTGAGAAGAGTTTTTTTTTTTTTATTCTCCTTGACACAGTTAACTGTGACAAAACTAAAACTCACACTTTCTTCACATTTTAAGGTTTACTTTTTGTTGTTTTGTTATTTTCTTTGAAAACAACATTCTCATTCCACTTCAAGATTTTAACAGTTTTCCTGTTTCAGTCATCCCATCAAACATACCATGATAAATATATCTGTATATATATTTATTTATATATATTATACTATTAAATTCCATTTTTTGTGTGTGTGTCACAGCAGCTTTATTCATTTGTTATTTATTTATCTTGAGAAAAGATGGGTGAAGGGAGACGTGAGCAAATGGAAGGATAGAGTTATCTGTAAATGTCAGGCTGGAAAATTAAATCACTAGGAAAAACATTATCATGTTGGGGGCGGGGGAAGAACTATGAGTTTTGCACTCTGTCACGCTGTGTTTGGCTTGTGTGACCTTTTGTGGTTCTATCACAAGTTGAACTCCCCTATTGTCTGTTTTGATTCTGTAACAGACTTCTTGTACTGTCTTTTCTCTTATATTCGCATGCATTTCGATCAGTCATAGATCCAGCCCACCCCCTGGCCCCCTTTCCTAGGAAAGGCTCTGTTTTAATTTGTGGGGCTATCTCCTTTACCTCAATTTGGCTGGGCTCATGGACAGGAACAATATTGTTAAGTGAAGCTGATAGCTCTGAGAAAGCCAGCCCTAACCACATCTGTTCAGGGTTTGGGTGGCAAATTCTGGAATTTGATCCTGAGGGACCAGCTTTTCCAATCAGAACCATCATCCATCCCATGATTTTGCTATGTGTGCAGCAAAGCCTCATATAGAAACAGACAACAGATTCTAGAAACACCACAACCTGATATGTAGAGTGAACACCATGGTAGCTTTTGAGTTCATATGGCAATAGTCTCTCTTACTTTTGTTTTCTGAGATTTTGTTTTTCTTCTTCTTATGTCCAATTATTTTCAAAAAATAATCAAATACCCAAAAGCCATTTTTTTCCCCTCAGATCTTGAAAAGTTACACGCACACTGGCCAGAACCAGATAAGGGTGGGGTTTTGTTGTTTTTAACTTTTTTTTCTTTTCTTTTTTTTTGTTTTTTACATAATTAAACAAACAAACAAACAAAAAAAACCATTATTACAGTCAAGCTTCACAAACATTATTACAGACTCACTTGGAGTTATGGAACAAGTAAGCCATGAAGTCTTCTACCTTGGGTGAAAGGTCCTCAAGAGAAGGAAGCTTCCAAGTCTGCGAAAAGTTGGGGGGCCGGGGGGGCGGGGGCGGGGAGCCACCTGCTCGCTCCAGCGTGCAAAAGTGTGTGCTGGCTGACACAGCAGGGCAGAAAGAACTTTCTGTCTCCGAGCGGCGACTGCGTCAAAGAAGCCCGTGGCTTGCGCCTTCTCGGTTAGGTGCATCTTGGTGTTCTGTTCACGAATGATTTTCCCCACCGGAGTCATGGTCCATACAGCCCCGTCTCCTAGGACAGTTCTGACCCCTGCGGGATGCTCAGGTTGCCAAGTACACGCGCGTCTGTGGGCAGAGGAACAACCCGGGCTCAGCTTCGCGCGCCGGGAGCGGCGGCGTGGCGCCTACACGTAGTACTCCTTGTCCTTGTTTTTCTGTTTCTTGTGGCCGCCTTTCGAGCTCGGTGGCTTCTCCTTGAGCAGCGTGCCGTTGCTCTGCGCCGAGTTGCTGATGTAGTTCCGCGTCTCGTCCCCCTGGTAGGAGCCCTCGTCCCTGTTCCTGTACTTGTACATGGCGTACAGGAGGATCAAGATGCAGAGGGCGGCTGCAGCCACAATGCCGACGACCATCCCTGTTGTGCTGCTGGACTCGCGGATCACCTCTGAGGCCCCCGGGACCCGTCTGACTCCCGGCTCCGTGGGGTTTGCTGTGGGCACATTACGGAACATGGGGGAAGTAATTAGTGGGCTCTTCAGTTTGGTGCTGTCTAGCTCATAGGCAGTGGGCAACGGAAGCAAGACTAGATCAGGCTGGGGTTTGAGCTCACGGTTATTCATTTTGCCAGCTGGCAATTTGGGCACCATCCCAGACGAGGAGGAAGCTGTGAAGCGGATCAGCTCAGGGGACAAAGATGTGGTAGTAGTCCTACTAGTTTCGGAGGCTTTGTTAGGTCTAAAGTCCTTGGATTCCCACTTGGGCGCATGTGCTTTGTAGCCACCTTCGAAGATTGAAGTGGAAAGACTCTTATCTGTTACCAAGGAGAAGGTGGTGTAAAAATCTTCATCATCAGTAGGGGGCAGGTTAGAGTCAAAGGTTTCCCCTGAGCCATACCCAGATATCACCAAGCCATCATCATCACAACCATCGCTGCCTTGGTCCGACAAGCAAGGTAACCCCGCCTCAGAGGTCATAGACAGGGAATCTTTGGTGGTCTCAATAATGGTGAGGAGGGGGCGGAAGGTAGGGGGGAGTGTAATGGAAGGTGCACGAGTAGCAATAGGAGGGGTAGCTAAAGGGTCTTCTACAAGAAGAGGGATAACTAATTCACCTCCTGGGATGGAAAAGAAAAAAGAGAAACAGAATTAGTACATTTGTAGAAACACAAGTCACAGCCGTGCTCAGTGAATGCAGTTCATAGGTCACATCTCAGAAATGATGAGAGCCTTGGATGCACATCCAGACCCTCTCTACTTGCAGCCTAATCATTCTATGCTGATCTAGAGCCCATGGTATGCCTCTTGCCACCAAAACCTGAAATTCATAGAGTGAGGGCTTAGATATTTAAAGATACTCTCAAGTAATTATTTAGATAGAATTCAAATAGGCTTTTTTCCAGGATCTGCTTATGGGATGATGACATTTAACTACACCATTGCAGATACTCACCATCAATTGTGCATGTGTGTGTGTGTGTACATGAACACATGCATGTGATTAATCTGAGCATTTCTTTATTTTCTTCTTGCTGCTGCTGCTGCTAAGTCGCTTCAGTCATGCCCGACTCTGTGTGACCCCATAGACGGCAGCCCACCAGGCTCCTCTGTCCCTGGGATTCTCCGGGCAAGAATACTGGGGTAGGTTGCCATTTCCTTCTCCAAGGCATACATGCATGCTCAGTCACTTCAGTCACGCCCAACTCTGTGCGACCCTATGGATAGCAGCCCACCAGGCCCCTCCGTCCACAGGATTCTCCAGGCAAGAATACTGGAGTGGGTTGCCATTTCCTTCTCCAATTTTATTCTTGGGTTTCTACTTATTTGCTCCCATTAGGATGAGAATGACAGATTTTCCATGTCACTGATATCAAGATCAAGGAACACAAAAGAGCTCATCTTCAGTATTTTATAAGTTACTACTTTTTATTTCACATTTATCAAGTGTAGTTGTCCTTTACTATAAGCTAAGTAAGGGGAACTTACAGAGGTTGAAAATGTTCATACAATAGGCCCATTTTGACTATGCTGTTCCAGAAACTCCTCTGACTATAAAACAACAACTTGCTTTGTATTGCTCTAATGTTATATTCATACATTGCTTTTATGTTATATGCAATATACACTGAGCAGATACTAGATTTTAAAAATACCCAGGCTATATATCCATGACTTACTGGAAACTTACTTTTAGATCCAGAAATGTAGAGACAGCAAAGTGAATTTTTAAGATCAGTGATTCTTATTTAGAGTAGTAGATATTTATCAGTTTACCCACAGACCTTGTTACTGCCCTTATACTAGGACTAGGTCAGGAAAGGAAGGTCAGAAGAGTTCACTAAATTATAGTCCCTGGAAATCATGGTTATCACAAATATTCTGTGGTGGCTGTTACACACCTAAATGTAGGGCCAAGCTTATTATTCCTGTATGTAAAGGAAGATAATCCTGTGTCTCCTTATAGTGTTATTTTCAAACAGAGAAAGAATCTCAGGAAGTCACAGTTCATGTCTTCTGTTAAATTTATTTGAAAAATTATTCCAACCATTGCTTTTAAAAAAATCTTCTAGCAGAGACGGCATGATGAGTCCCTGCCCCAGTTAATCTGCTTTCATCCATGTCAGAAGCTTTCATCCTCTGCCAGAGAAACTGAGTCAGAGAGCTTGGCAACAGTGTACCCGATGCGTACCATGTGGAACGGAAAGCACAAGAGAGCGTGGGACCGTCCTTCCTGACCTACCCAACGATGTTACATATGTGGGGAAATAAAACAAGAACCTTTCTGAGAATCTCAAGATGATATTTCGGCCTGTGCTCTAAACCCCAAGCTTCTCTTCTAGCGCTCAGAGTTTGCAGCTATTGAGCAACCGATTTTTGCTCATTTGCAGATTTTACAAAGCTTCAGGCTTGCTTTCCTGGGCTAGCAGGCCTATGGTGTGTTTTTTTTTGTTGTTTTTTTTTTTTTTTTACATTGTGACCATATATAATTCATATGTCTTGCAACTTATTTAATGCATAATTTACACACTTTTGCTAGTTTTTATAAGTGGAATTTAGAATACAGGCCCCCAAAGGTAAGCCAGTCTTAAAACTAACCCCGAGGTGCCTCCTTTTCCCCCTCTTCTTCCAGCCCCGAGTGTTATATTTAAGGTGATGGAAGCAGGCAGTTTTGAGTAAGGAAAGAGCAGTGAGAACAAAGGAATGAAGGTACTTGCAGTCTGCTTAAAGATTCCCTTAGGATTGCTCAGAATGATGTTACTTGCCTTTGGAGGACAAGGCAGGATGTTCGTACCCATCTCACCCAGAACAAAGGTTTAGCACGGGTGTTCTTTTCTGGCACGAATACGGAGGGTCATTTGCCTTTTAGAGCAAGGATAAAAGTCAACCCAATATATATTAAGTGGAAAATAAACTAGGATAAAGGGCAAGGAATGACTGATTTGTTGGGAGGCAAAGTCCTGGGACAGATAATTGAATGCAAAGGCAAATTGTTAAGTAGGATGTGAGTGTCCCTTTACGTGAGGTGAAGATCACGGTCTTCCTGATTACAGAGTGGCATTCATCTGCATTTTTAGTGTGCCATCTGTGACACCCAACTGGAGTCTTAACGTTTGCCTGTTTCTTCCCCCTGTCTTTTCAGTTCTAGCTAAAGCTTCCAGAGTGTCTTTGTTGTTAAAAAAAAAAAAAAAAAAAAAACCTACAACATCTACACACTGCTCATTCTGCAGTTGAATCACTTCCACTTTCCTTTGCGTTTCACTTCTCATTCAACACCCTGAAGTGAGCATCTCTCTTGAAGCAGGAAAAAAAGTGAAAATCATCCTTTTCATGATGGGAAGGAAAGAAGGTCTGGAAGCTTACTAATTAACAAAGAGCTTCTAAAAGTTGATGGGGCCCTTTTGTGAAATGGTAAAAGCTTGTTTCAAAATTAAAATGATGGGTAGGCTGGTGCAGAGTTTTAATAACAGCATCTGTTAAAACTGTAATCTTCAATTTTCTTGGCCATGCTACTAGTAATCCTAGTAGTAGTGATAAAAATGATAAATTATGCACCTCTTAGGGGCTTTTGAGCCTAAAACCTGGTAATGTTTTATCAATGAAATTGTAGAAACTTCCATAGCTCCCCTGCTCTTGCATCTCAAGGAACTGGAAGAAATGTCTTTAGTTTAAAAGGGAGTCCACTGGGGTATAGGAGTTGGTATTATAAAGGGGAATTAGAGTGAATATAGGTGGAAATTTTTAGATAACAGTAAACGGGAAAGGTGCCTGGGATAAGTATATGTCATTTTTATATCAAATTCTATATTTAAGATGACTCTAGGGTCCAGACGAGTCCAAGGGCTCTCACATCATTTGAGATAAACAGGCGAGGGAAGTGTTTCTCCCATCATTAGATCCTTACTAGAAATGACTTTGACTGCAGAAGGCTATTTAAGATTTCATGTTTATTTGTGTTAATCCAAAGTGACTATCCTCAGAAATGTTGGAGCAGCTGATAATTTTTTTCACTGCCCAAAGACCATGAAGTCAGTGATCTCTCAGATGGCCATGCTTACAAAAGTATTCACAGAAGCAATAAGCTTAAAGTCATCAGGAGCTGCTGGCAGAGTATTACAAAACCTGTAATCCATCAAAACTCTCATTTCCTATTCTGTCCCCAGAATTTTCCTTTGGTTTGGAATAAGAACTATCTGTTTTCCTTAAAGTTAGCATTTTAAATCAGGAATATATACTCTTTTTTGACAGGGTTGTGTTCTTCTTTAAACCAGAGAGATCACTAGGGATATAAAAGGTCTATTTTAGCCCTGAAGGCTGCCCTGCTTTTTTACTTTATGAGTGTATTTATAGATATATAATTCATGCATCTAGGGCTGATATTCAGCAAAAGGGGCTCTCTGCCATCGGAAAAAGTGTATTAAAGATTTAATAGAACTCTTCTGAACTGTGAGAATGTTGCAGGTTATAGTGATGTGGTGGGTCATCTCAAAACACAAGAAGAGAAGCAGAAAGTTTCAATATGGCTCCAACCTTTGCCTCTCTGGAGATATTTGGGTCTTACAAGTCACAAAAATATGAAGAACAGTGACACTGAAGAATGAGACTCTGGGAGAAGACGACATGCTCCAAGTCCTTAAATTTCTTTTTATCTGTGTTTAGGGTCTTTACCTCATCTCTTATTTTCATTTTCCTAATTCTCTGCTGGGAAACTCACACACAGTGGGGAGGAGTCATTTTCCCCCACTAAATTAGTTATTGAATTGTATTCCTTTAGTCATTCGGTGCCACAGAAGTGTATATTTGTAACACATCCATATCTGGAAACTTGGAACCGTGAAGCTCTTCTTCAACCATCCTCAGGAAAAATAGTCATGGATAGACATGGCAAGTCCCTGGGGAGTAGACACCGGAAAAATTCAAGTGTCTCAAAGGGACTTAGCTTTTTAAATAGTATTTTAATGAGATGAGAATTTTTAGGCAGGACATTTTCCCCATACTTTATCTGAAATGGATTTGATTCTGAAAGGCTACAGAGTCTATTCTTTTCAAGATATGCCCAGATAAGATGAGCAACAGCCCCTTGATATCATTGTGTGGGTGTGCATGCTAAGTCGCTTCAGTCGTGTCTGACTCTTTGTGACCCCATGGACTGTAGCCCACCAGGCTCCTCTGTCCATGGGATTCTCCAGAAAAGAATACTGGAGTGGGTTGCCATGCCCTCCTCCAGGGGATCTCCCCGACCCAGAAATCGAACCTGCATTTCCTGCATTGGCTAGTGGGTTCTTTATCACTAGCACCATCTGGAAAGTGTAAAAGAAGGAATGTCTTGTGGAGTTTTTCATCTGCATATTGATTAAGAGTTTTGCCTTTGAAATCACTCAGACTTAGGTTAGCATCACAGTTTTCTGGTTTACTAGCCCTATGAGTTGGTCAAATTTATTAAATTCTTTGTAAAATAGAAATAATAACACAGCTTACCTCAAGCCACCAGTGTAAAAAATGATTCATGTTAGTGTCACTTAAAATGCATGTTAATATTTAGCACAGAGATGACTGCTATTCCAATATGCTAGATATTAGTAATATTTCTATTAGGTATTTTGGGCCTATAAACACTGATACTGTTGATTACTTTTTTCTGACCATTTTTAATAAGAGTAGTCTCATGCTGAGCTGGAAGTATAATAATATAGGATCTAGATAATTAAGGCTGTTTTTAATGCAGTGTTTGAAGAATGATTTATAATAACCCCAAAAGCTTATATTTAAAAGAAATGACTAGCCTTATATCAAATGGACTTAGGCATCTTCAACAAAAACAAAATGTTCCAGTTAGATAAAATAGCACTCCATTTAGGAGGTTCTTAGTTTCACACCTAAACTATCACCCAGCACATCAAACAATATACACTCGTATAAACCAAGGCAGATAAAGCTCACTCACAGATGCTGCTGAGTTGGAAACATATCCCTTATCCACACTTCAGTTTGATATTTTTGCAATAGTAATACCAATCCTAAAATTAGAGTGAAGCAAGTAACTTCTTTATTTAAAAATTCTATAGCACTTCTTGCTGAGCTTATGTTTCCTGAAGTGCATAACTGATCCAAATACCTTTACGGGCAAGGGGTATTCTCATGGTAGAGTCACACAAATGGTAATACCTACTGAAAACATTTCCTAAGTAAAACTTTAGGTGTGAAAATCATCGTGTCTCTTCTTGAGAGACTCTTAGGATCCTTTTAAAGCTTACCTGATTAAATCCTTGAGAGAAATGGCAAATATTAACAGAAAGGGAAAAGGAAGGACAGACAGGGAGGAGGGGAGGTCGGGCGCTTACTGTGCATGGGTGTCTTTCACTGTAGTTAGTTGTATACTTTGGAAGGCAGCATTATCAATTATCATAGGACAATACTTAAGATACCTGAGATTCATGATGTCTCTTTGCTCAATCAGTCTGATTTTGTAGTTTTCAGTGATGGTGATATTTTAATCCTGGATAAAACAAACTCTACCATAGTCACTTGAGAGTATCTTATTTCCCCTGTGCTGAAGGAAAATAAAATCAGGGACTGATTTCCCCAAATGTTTTCTAAGGAGTTAAATTAGGATGTAATTACCACTAATTTAAACACTTGTAGCTAACTCAATTAATTTTCTTCTAGGGTACAGGCCTCCCATAGGTTGTATCTAATTTCACATCCCACTGTAGAGACTACCATTACTTTCAAAGCTTTAAAAGTTGGTTCAGGCAAAGAGGTCAGGCTTCCCTTGGATGGTAAGAACAATTTACCTATACCTTTCCACCGAGAGTAGGATTCACATCGATTATTAGGAGCAATTCAGCACAAAACATAACAGTGAAAATTAAGCAAATAGACACAAATGAAATAAAACATTTACTATTATCTTAAAAAATAATAGAGTAGAAAATAAAATCAACTTCAGGGCCAAAGTAAGCTAGAGGGAAAGAGAGCAAATAACATCAACATCAAGGCATTCACAATTAAGGAAGGACAGAAAGAAAAATAAAAGCAAATTAAAAAATACAGGTTGTTGTAGAGAAAATAAAGAAAGAAATCATCTCCATATAGACACAATAATTTTAAAAAAAGCATACTGTATTAATTTATAGTCAACTTACATCAACAAATTGCCCGCATGTTTTTTGGCATGAAAGAAAAATTTACAAAAGAAAGTTGTGTAAGAATGCTCTTGGACAAATAGAATTGCCACATTCTTGTAACTTGCTTTTTTTGTTGTCATTTCTTTTAAAACTTTTGAGCAAAATGTCTAATTTTCAAATATAATAATTTACAACAGAGGATGATACAGGAGGCAACAACACATACATCCACACCACATAACATGAAAAGAAAAAAAATCTGCACTTTACCAATTTTTTTTACTTTCAGGGGCTTGGGAGGGCATATAAATTTTGAATTTGAAATTATTCTGATTGCAATGATTTAAAAAAAAAAACTTAAAAAAAAATCCTGTTTAATTTTATAATTTGCCTTTTAAAAAAAATCTATGAATCTAGAGAGTTTTGAATGAATTTCTGCATTAATATAAGTTCTCAGATATATATTGAGTTTAAATCTTTTTGTCTTTTTTTGACAAGTTTTAGAATTTCTTTAATTGAAGGGGATGGATGACAGCACATAAATTTGAACAATGCTAAAGAAAGGAGGGGGATGGGAAGGGAAGATGCAGAAAGGGCAGGGTCATATCTATGAGTGTACTACACAAGAGATGAAGATGATGGGAGTAAATGTGTAAGTGAGTCGCCATGTCCATGTAAGGGCGGCACGGAGTGATCTAGCTGCATTAGAGCTTCTGGCTGTAAGGAAGGGATGGGCAATATACAAAAACAAATGAGCCTACACATGCCCATCTACAGATATAAAGAACAGAACTCTAACACTGACAATCTCACACACCCTAAGCTGCAACTTCTTCAACATGCAATTATTCCAAAAGTCATTACAGTTTCATTAAAGATTTTCCAATAATAAAAACAGTTAAACTTTTGTCCCTACTAAAAGTAGCCAAGATACATGAAATAATAATAGTAATAATAATACTACTACTTATAATAATGATCAGAAGGTTAAAAGCAAAAACAAGGAGACTAGGTTTATGCATTCAAGTTGAAAAACTTCATCGGCAGCCACACAGCCCCATCGAGAGTTAGGGGAGGGGGTTAGAGATCTTCCTATGTGACTGAAAGATAAAGTTGTGCAGGGAGCCCACTGGCTGGGTCACCCATTACTTCCTTCTGTAGGAAGGGTACTGTCTGAGTGACGTCACCCATCTTCCCCACGCCACCCATGGTGCGTGTGATTCTGGTGAGACTGGGCTTATGTGGAAGATGTGGCTGTGGGGATTCTGCAGCTGAAGTTGTTCCACATTTAAAGAGGGAGTGGGGGAAAGTTGCAGAAAACAATTCATAACTTTTTTTTTGTCATAGTTTTGGATAAAACCAAATCTAAAGATCCAGCAATTAAAAAGAAACACATCAATATATATAGATAGATAGATATAGTACAAAGAGCACTGAATTCCCAAACAAGAAGGGAGCAAAGAACAAAAAATAATTTAAAGAAAAAAGTAGTTCACACACTTTCAGAGATGAACAACCAGATGCACACGCTGAGGAGGCACAGACAGAGCGATCAGGGGACACTTTTTTGTTTGTTGTTGTTGTTGTTTGTATTTTCTGGCTTATTGATTCCCCTTTTGGTGATAGCCAACATTAAAAACGAATTTTGCATTTTCTTTGAAAAAGAAAGTTTGCATTTTCTTAATTTTTTTTGTTTTGTTTTGCATTTTTAAAAAAAAATAAAAAGGGCGTGCAGTCTGGATGTACGTCCTAAGTAGACATTTGAGAGAGAAAAAAAGAGGCTAAGACTGACAAATGGGTAATTGTCTATTATCCTGTCACGGCAGGAATGCTAACCAAGTTAATACATGCTAAAAGTAAGTTGCATTTAGGGAAAATAGAAAAACAGAACAGCAAGCTAGGGTTGGGAAGAGGTCAGCAAGACAAATTTGAGAGCAGGAGAAATGTACTGGATTTAGTTTCATGCCTTTCCAGTAGGGGCAGAGGGCATCCCAAGACTTCTTGCCAATTGCATTCTTGTAAGCGTGTGTGTGGATGTGCACTCGTGTGTTGGGCGCTGAAGTAGAGCCTGTACAGGCAGCAACTGAGGTAAAAAGCACACATGAGTTCATGGGTTCTGCTCTAGGAAACTCAGCCCGGATTCACTCACAGTCTCAGAAGGTACATTTTGTAAGACACAGAGGGGTCATCATTAGCACGGCTCCACGTACGTGTTCTTGGGCTTAGCCAAATTGACAGAGTACACGTGTGACAATTGTGGTCGTCAAATGTACCTGATAAATGGGGAGTTTGGAGCTTTTTCTAAGTAACAGGAGCAAACCCCCACTCCCAGTCCTCTGCTCCAAAAGAGCGCAGTGCCACAGAGTCAGTAAGCTATAGGATCGTCAGGCAATGAAGGTAGCTTATTTGAAGGACATTGGGGGAAATGGTGCCTGTCTCCTAGAGACTGCGTGGGAAACAAAATGCTCCATTCAACCTACAGTGACAGAAAGAAAAGAGAAAAGTGTGTGTGTGTGTGTGTCTGTGTGTGTGTGTGTCTGTGTGTGTCTGTGTTTGTGTGTGTGTGTCTGTGTGTGTGTGAGAGAGAGAGAGAAGATAGTGCAGAAAGGATCATGGGGAGTTTTTAGAAATGGTCTCAGCCTCTACTGGAAGAGATCACAAGAATTACATTAAATAGTTTATCCCTGTGAGAACATTAATGGTCAACCAAGGACTGGGAAACCCGGGTAGGAGAACCACAGAGGTGAGACACTTGAGAGCATCTGGTTCTGACAGCCAATTCCAACTACTTCTAAGAAGATTTTGGGGGTAACTTTGACAAGTAGAATACATTTGTGAGGAGGAGTCAGACTTTTGTCCCCTGTGGGACGCCCCTTTTATTATTTTATTTTAAAATAATTATAGTAATGTGTCCCCATGGGTCAGTCCGTACCAAGATTTTTAGTCTCTGGTTTTATGCGAATTGTTATTCTAGGAACTTCACAAAGGACTGCTGGCGGTTTTAGGAGGAGGGGAAAAAATCCCAATAATATAGGAAAAGAAAAACCCTTGTTGCCATTCAGTTAATTTTTTTGAATAATTATACTTTTAACATTGAATTGTATTGTATGACAAAACCCTATAAATGTTAATATTGCCTCACAAGGCATCAATTAACTTCTGTAGAACAAAGTTTTAATAACATTCACATGGGCTGTTTTTTGTTTCACGGGCAATTTTGTAGGAAACATAAGTGATATAAATCTGAGATATGTCCAGGTATCATACTCCTGTAAAATGAGAGGTGTTTTGAAGAAGATCCATCAGCAATTTGAGTCTCCTAAGGTTTGTACTGAGTAATTTACCTATTTCAAAATTGTCTGTTTTAAAGCTTATATAAGTAGGACACCATTGACTTTCTGGAAATCACTGGTTTAAACAACTGAACATATCAAAATTTATGGTTGTCATTTTGCAAATAAAATAATATACGTATTTTTTAAACCCATGGAAGCCACAGTTTCAGATGAAGCCAACACAGTTCTATATCAGTGCATATACATTTTAGAAGTCAACCAGCAGTTAATACACACAAAGCTTGTCTGATTTCTAACATAAGATAGAAAATAATGTTCTAGTAGCTCATAATCAGGTCACAACTTCATTTTCATATTTCATTAGATATCTACACTAGGTTTTTATTACCAATAACTGCACGGTTCTCTGTATATGCCTCTACTGAGTGTTAAGAATGCTTTGGGATTGTATTTGCCATTGAGAACAAATAATACTATAATTTGACTTGAAATAACATATTTTGATGTGACATTTTAATCCCACTATGTCCAAATAACTGTCTAAATGCAAAATCCAACTTTTAAGAACATCAAATACAATACAATGGAGTTACTCTGAATGCATCTCGGAAAGTGTACTTGTTTTGAAGAAATATGTTTCTAAGCTGCCTGTTGTTGTTCCTGAGAAGCCCAAAGAATACTGAAGGAATTCAAGGTGCAAACCTGCCTCTCTGGCAGAGTGTGTCCTGCTTGACAAGGACATTGTCTTCAGTGTGCACAGGTGAGATCCCAGAGGAAGGTCCAAATGAATTATTTTGTATAACCTCCAAGATGGAAAAGAGCCCAGAACACCATCAAGCCCAATACTCAGAATTGTATTTCTGTATTAATGATCTGCTTGCTAAATAAAAGCAACTTCTTACACTTAAGAAGAAAGATAGGATAAAACATTACAAAAGGTAGTACTACATTTTCAAACCTCATAAGTTAGGACATTTACATGTAGAAGGACCTTGAATTAATGACTTCTTCCCCTATGTTTACAAAACCCTTAACTTGTACCTGCAGGTTCGTCCCCTAATCTCCATTCTTTTCTATGAAGCTACTGCATTCTATACAGATTTTCAATGACTCCAACACTCCATTTCATTTAATTTGTTTTCTTCTTACTTTCAGCTAGATTCTAAGAACTTTAGGGTGAGAATACTGCATCTTGTTATCTTTATTTTTCCAACTAACCAGAATACTAACAATCATTCAAACATTTTTGAATGAACTAATGAATGTATATCATTAATTGCTTTTTTTTTTTCACCCCTACACTAGCCTAGAGCTTTTCATAGCGGAATTAAAATTTCATATCAAAAGTGGCTCACCTTGTACCTGAAATCTAGTATATGGGACAGAAGTCTTAGAGTCTGGAGACCTGAGTTCCAATCTTGATTGTATTACCTACCTACTATGCTAGTTTGTTAGGACATGGAAAAGTCAGTTAATCCCCCTGAGTTTGTTTCTTCATGTGTAATATGGAGATTATAATGTCTGGTTAATTAACCTACCTCAAAGGGTAAGTTTATACAACTGAGACTTTGAATGTGAAAGAGCTTATAAATTATAAAGGGCTCTTCAAATGTTTGTTACTATTTTCTTCAAAGTTGACACAATAGCATCAACTATAAAATGAGGGTTTCATATTCAGAAAAGACTGAGTCCCAGACAATGGAGATCAGCACTACTCCAAGTGTGATACTTGGAGTATGTGCTTCAGCTTGTTCATCAAACAAATAATAACCTCAGTCAAAAATCTTCACATAAGTAGTATTATTGCTGTGCTGTGCTGTGCTTAGTCACTCAGTCATGTCCAACTCTTTCAGACCCCATGGACGGTGGCTCACCAAGGTCCTCTGTCCACAGAATTCTCCAGGCAAGAACACTGCAGTGGGTTGCAATTCCCTTCTCCAGGGGGTCTTCCCGACCCAGGGATCAAACTCAGGTCGCCTGCCTTGCAGGCAGATTCTTTACCATCTGAACCACCAGGGAAGCCCCTGTTGAACTTCTCCTGAACTCCTGTTCCTACCTCTCCAGCAGTGCTAAGTTCTTAAAGCTTGATTAGTTCATATTTCAGTGGTGAATTGTTATTTCTGCATATAATTTTATAGTTACTTTGTCTCACTCTTCTGTGGGGTAGAGTTAAGCTCCAAAGAAGTTATTATTGAGATATGTTCCCATAGGAACACTTTTTATCAAATCATGTGATTTGAGACAAGTTACTCCTCACCCCAACCCCTGGAATCTCAGTTTGCTGAGATTTACAAAACCAGGAAGACAAGTCCTTTTAGCTCACAAATGTATGTAAATTTAAGTAAAATTACTGTGGAAACTACAATATTTGATTCAAATGGAAGAAGACGTCATTCACTATACACCACTTGTCACTACTGAAAAAACCAATCAGGATAGTGACAAGGGTTGCTCTCTCACCAAATTCACTTGGAAAAACATATCCCAACAAGGATACAGGGGATAAGATGAGGATATGAAGGGATGGAGGGTCAAGGTAGCATTTTAGCTCTTTTCTTCCAGAAGAGTTAATATTGGTTAAGATATACAAAAGGGAAAACCCACTTAAGAAATTTCCAGGAATTAATATTTTTATTTTCATTTTGTTTGAATGGTAATCAGGTATTAGTATAAGTAATTCTGTCTTCACTCAGGATATTACAAGCTCCTTGATGCACAAGCTGCATCTTTCTAATTATTTTATGTTTTTTAAATCCATCTAACATAGAACAGGGCACACCGCAGGTCTTCAGTACATATTTGTTGAATTCAGCTACAAAATATAGAACAGCTTGCAACACTGGACCTCTGATTTGTGAAGTGGGTGGGATTCAAAAAAAAGTCGTCCTTATTGGCACCCATTTATGTAATCAAGAGTCCTCTTCGTCGAGTATCTTCACGAAGAGAAACAAAGAGAAAGAGCAGTGTAACCAGGGCTTAAAGCCATGAATTTAGCAGTTACTCTCCTTTTCTTAACCTGGCTTCTCTGTGGGTTTTTAGGGCTAAAATATGCATACAGCTCATTATTTCGAGCTACTAGGTCCTTATAATATTATTAAAGTGCAAAACAGTAGCTAATAGAAAAGATTTGTTTTATCCGCATAAAGATGACCTGTGTGCCAGTCAGAAATGAAGACTCTGTCTGAAATACTTTATTCCTTTAGCTTGAATAGCCCAAGATTTTTCCAGTTTTCCTCCTCTTCTGATCCTTCATCCTTCTATTTCTTGGTTAGTTCCAGGTGTGGCCCTAGGCCGAGCCATCCCATCCTGTCCCTTGTCTGTAAAGACCTATCACCTATATGATGGTGATTTGCAGTTCAAGCCTCCTTTCAGATTCCAGTTTCCCATATCCAGCTGTCTACTCAACGTTCCTACTGCAGCACCTTAAATTCAAAAGAGCTAAGAGAGAACTTTGGACTCTACTGTCCTCCTAAACCTGCATCTTTCCCATCTTTGGGTGTGACCCAAGGGGTGGTGTTGGTTGTTTAGTTGCTAAGTCGTGTCCAACTCTCTGCAACTCCATAGACTGTACAGTGCGTATATGGAGGTGAGTTGGGGTAGAGCCTCAGATAACATGACTAATTAGGGGATCCAGGTGAACAAACCCCTAATTGGTCATGATATTTGAGCCCCTACCCCAACTCACCTCGACACATGCAGTGTAGCAGGAAGTTCTGTTGACTCTGGCAACAAATCCCTTACATTGACTTTCCCCCATAGCTATCACCCATGTCGTAGAGTAAGCCACTCTAGTTCCCTGCTTGGACACTGCAGTAGCCTCCCCATTGATTTCCCACATCCACTTTGGGTTCACTAAAATCCATTCTCCATAACAAAGCCACAGAAACGTTCCAGAATTATACAATATAAAACAGGTCAAGTCACTTTCTTGCTTCACATCTTCAAAGGTAGAATTTTCCAAACCAAAGTTTTGTACCACAACCTATGGTGAAAGTTGCTTGTGATCTGCCTACCACTCACCTCTGACAGCTGCCCCTGACCCAGAATGTCTCAGAATCTGGCCATGCTAGCTTCCCTTCCAAGAACACCCCGTTACTTTTTGCCTGGTTGATTTCTTCTGAGGGTCCAGGTGTCTCTTCCAATTTTACTCCTCAGAGAGGTCTTTCATGACTTTCCTAGTAAGCAACCTGCTCACTAACTGATTATCCCCTCATGATTCTCTGTAGAATTTACTAGGTAATTCACACCCATTTATGCATGGAATGTAAGCTCCATGAGAACAGAGACTTTGTCTTATTCTCCAGCGTACTTAGAGCACTGCTTGGCACTTGGTATGAACTCAGAAAATCACTGCTAGTGAAAGAACCATGGCTCAAATAGCCTGAAAACCCTTCAAAAAGGGAGGTCAGGCTACTCGTCTCTCTTGCAATCCTCTACAGCTCCACGCACAGTGCTATTCCCACAGGAGGCCTTGAGAAAATGGTCTGTAGACTAACCATCGAGGCATTGCATTCTCTATTCTATTTTCTTTTACTCTTCTCTAAACCAGATGGGATTTCCCTGAGTTCCAGCTAGCAGTTCCAATGCAAATTGGACCTTCTCATCCACAGCTGGCTTAAGCCTTCCCCCAAAACCCCACATCACTAACTCATTCGTCCTCTCATAAACTGGTGCTGGGATGTTTATTAAAAAACTCAGGCTTTCCTTTGCAGTTGTGAAAGCTAAAGATAAAATAAACAGGACAGTCAGGCCTACCGCTGCCAGACTCTGAGGTATGTCTTCAGGCAATAGGAAGGAATGGGCCAAATGAATTATCAGTGGGAGTAATGGTGATCGAGGTAGTGAAAATGTACTTGGCTATTTTGCCTGCTGCGGTCCTGTAGTCAGTAACAGCAGAACCCAGCAACAGTGGGGTCTTTTTCCTGAACTGATACCATGAGATTTTATGACCATGTTGTTAGAGTAATAAATTATTCAAGAAGCTTTATTTTGCTTCTGTTTTCCACCCAAGTCCATCTACTCTGTCATTATGACCAGAATCCTGACCATGTTCTTTGCGCTGGTGGATTTTTGGTGGTAGAAGCTGGGCATTCCTCTGGTGCCTCCTCTCTGCAGACCCCTTAAGTTCCCTATGTTGTCCACGAGAAACAGCCATACTTGATGGTATGTTACAATAACATTCACCGTATCTTGAACACACCCTCTTTTCACCTAAACTCCATCTTCACTGCAAGCAATGTACAGTGTTCAAAAAGCAATATCATGAAGGCATTTTTATACTCAGCAGAAATTAATACTATGCAAACAACATGAAAAGCTTGCCCAAGACTCATGCATTTGACATCAAAATGATATACCACGATTGCATGACTTTGACTATGTCTTGTGGTGGTTGTTCAATTGCTCAGTCATGTCTGACTATCTGGGACCCCATGGACTGCAGCACATCAGGCTTCCCTGTCCTTCATCATCTCCCAGGGCTTGTTCAAGCTCATGTCCATTGAGTCGGTGATGCCATCCAACCATCTCATCCTCTGTCATCCCCTTCTCCTCCTGCCTTCAATCTTTCCCAGCATCAGGGTCTTTTCCAATGAGTCAGTTCTTCGCATCAGGTGGCCAAAGTACTGGAGAGTCAGCTTCAGCGTCAGTCCTTCCAATGAATATTCAGGGTTGATTTCCTTTAGGACTGACTTGTTTGATCTTGCAGTCCAAGGGACTCTCTTCTCCATACACAGTTCAAAAGCATCAGTTCTTCAGCGTTCAGCTTTCTTTATGGTCCAGTTCTCATATCCATACATGACTGCTGGAAAAACCAAAACTTTGACTAGACGGACCTTTGTTGGCAAAGTAATGTCTCTGCTTTCTAATAAGCTGTCTAGGTTGGTCATAGCTTATCTTCCAAGGAGCAAGTGTCATTTAATTTCATGGCTGCAATCACCATCTGCAGTGATTTTGGAGCCCAAGAAAATAGTCTCTCACTGTTTCCATTGTTTCTCCATCTATTTGCCATGAAGTGATGGGATCGGATGTCATGACCTTCATTTTTTGAATGCTGAGTTTTAAGCCAACTTTTTCACTCTCCTCTTTCAATTTCCTCAAGAGGCTCTTTAGTTCCTCTTCACTTTCTGCCATCAGGGGGGTGTCATCTGCATATCTGAGGTTTATTGATTGTAGCATGATTGCATGACTTTGACTATGTCTTACCGAGCCTCAAGCAGCTGATTTACCAGAGAGAAGAAGACTACAGAGATGCCTACATGTGCAAGATACATATCATGAGATTTATTTTTAAAATTTGTAAACTCAAATACTGTAGATTAGAAAGGAGATATAATAAATTCCCTAGTCATTCCAAAAACTCAAGGCACATGGGCCTCTAGATTAGTAAAGGTACATGCTTGGGGACAAACGCACATGATCAAATGGTTGACATAGTGATCCTTACAAATATGAAAAAGGACTAAATATATATAAATTTTAATTATATAGTTAAAATACTAAATTAACCAGAAGCCTACTTCTAGAGGAACATGTTCTTAAGAGTTATTGAGAACTTATCTGCCAGACATTGTACAAAGTACTTTAAATATTTAATTTCACTTAATCATTACAAGTTCATCTTACATATCAGTCCGCTTGGGCTGAAAGGAGTTAATTTGCTTGAAGTTATACAACTAGGAAGTTGAATAGTCATGACTAAACTTAATCCTGTATGTTTTACATTAAATGACAATGCTGCCGCAAACCAGGATGTTTTTAAATATTCAGTTCTCGGTGAGTATGGGAAGTTATAAACAAGCTAATCTTTAGGTACAAAAACAGCTTCCACAGGAGATCCTAAGAGCTCTACCAATTTATTTCAAACTCCAATGCACAAAGAGATGTTCACAGGGGCTCCGAGGGGTCTTTTGGCACAATCTCTGGTCATCGAAGCCAGACCTACTAAATCAGTCTCTGTTGGGTGTAGTGGGGACAAGATGACAGGCAGTGTCTGAATATCTGTTGTTGTTGTTGTTGTTGTTGTTGTTGTTTGTTATTTAAAGCTCTCCAAAGGGTTTTTATGCAAAACCAGGTTGAGCTTATAATCAAAAGACCTAGACTAAATCCCAGCTGTGATCCACTCCCTGTAAACTTGAATTAAGCTATAACCTTTCTTGTTTGTAAGATGGTGATAAACCTCAGTGGATGTTGAATTAATAGGAGATGCTAGCTATACAAGCATTTTATAAAATATATATACATACTTTTAGAAATGTTATAAGAATAACAATTATCTTAACTGGCACATCAAAACCTGCTTAAAATTACTAATACATTAATTTTAGGACTATACAAAGAAATCATTTTTTTTCTAATAGTCTACCTATTCTAAATTTAACATGGTGGAAGCTTCTGTTATCTACAAGTACCTATCAAAATAATCTAAATGATTTGATATCTCTGCTATTCTCCTGAGTTGTCAAATTACACATGCTCTCTGAATATCTCTGTTCCACATTGTTTTCTTCCGTACCACATCCTAATCCATCGATGCTGTGCACAAAGTCTTAAAAAGTGCTACAAGTCAATAGTTGGAGAATTTCACCACATTGTTCTCTTTTGATACCCTATTGTTTTATTCTACATTTTAAAACCAAACTGGTAGGGTCCACTAGTTGTTCTAAAGAAAAATGGCTTTCTCTGGACTCATCAGACAGATGCCACTCTCAGTCTCAGGTAGGACAGAAGACCCAAGAATCAGCTTCCTACCGGGTCCTTTCAGAACCATGGAGTCCACCTTGTCTGCTAGAGTGACGTGGTGTTTGGATAAGGACGAGACACTTGCCGGGCTGCAGATCAGTGTCACAAAGTGAGAGAGGGTTACAGCCAGCTTTGAAAACAGAAGTGCCGACCACTATGTGGTCACCGTTAATATCTCCTCGGCCACACCACATCAGCTTTTTTCAGGGTGGTTTTCCGTATTATTTCTCCACGGTGATAGCAAACAGATCCTGATATATTTTTCTCCTGGGCTGTTTCAGATGAATATGCTACTTGATCTTTAGCTAACATATGATAACCACATGAGGTATCTATCAAAAAAGAAAATATTTGAGAAACAATAAAGGTTTTCTCTTCCGCAGTGGTATTGTGTTTAATTAAGAAATTCAGCATGGTGAAACCCTGAAACCTACTTCCAATCTCCATCTTTATGCAGAAATTTAATGTACTCACATGCACTGACTCCATTAGAATGTTTGCTCATTAATTTTGTTCCTTTTTCATAGTATTAATCTGTAGTAATGTTTCCCCCAATGCTATTAGCCAAAAGGTCATAATTGTTCTTCCAAATGGACGGATGGCACTGAAATCTGAAACTTAAAATTAATCAACTGCTGAGTATTGTCTCTGAAAAATCATGTAGCCTACGGCTGGCCTTCGTTGGGTCTCTCTTAAAAAAAATAAGGCTACACTTTATTACATATTATTTAGTTATTCAACACAAAATATATTAGCCCTCCTGCAAACAACTTACTAGGAAAATCCTTATTATCTTGGACTCTAGATAGGATTTTTTGATAGTGACAGATCATCATCACTCTTTTTTTTTTTTAATCGATAGGCAAGGTGACTAAGCAACCCAGTTAAGACCTAAGGCTTGAGCAGTGTCATGAAAACTTAGACCAATCATTTAGTTCTTATAAAACCAGTTTTATCTTTCATTTTGTTTTGGTTCTATTCAAGTTGTCCTTTAGATAAGGGTATCTTATTTCCTTGAAAATACTACTTAGCAAGAAATAAGAGAATATGCAGTTATGGTACATGCATCTGTCTGCTTGAAAGTCAGGGCTGTTTCACTGGCTAGCTCCAGGGGATGCGGTTCCTACTGCAGTTCATGTAAGGAGTATCCCCTCAAGTTGAGCAACGCAATGCCTGCCCAGTCTATGCAATAACTCCATGCAAGTTACCTCTGTACTTATGAATTAGCATTTGTAACTACTCCAAATAAGACCTACTTCTGGTTCAGTTCCATTGACGACAGACAGTATTTGGACAGGCAGCAGCACGCAGTGGACAACTGTCCTTGGTCACTGCTACTTAAGGGTATGAGCGGTGTTGACCAGACGGATAAAGACAGGGAGAGAGGAATTATAGGCACGTGGCCATAGCACAGAATAAGCACCCAATAAATAATTACTGGAAAATAAAAAAAGCTATTTCCCAGCATACCCCATGGACTTGCCTCATGGGCACAAATCAAGACAAAAAGATATTGCACTTTAAGTGTCTATGCATTGTAGCTTCTAAAGACCCTTCATATTTAAGAGGTTTGTTTAACCTATAGTCCCTAAGACTTATTTCTTTGGTTGAGATGGAAAGAATTTTAAAGCAAGGACTAAACTAGAAATAACTCACTCTGATACGTTTACAGAAAGTAACACAAAAGAACTAGGAAGGGTAAAAAGAATAACTTTGTTGAGTAATGGCATTCACTATTTGTGGTCCAAAGAATAAAGTCTTGAAGGAGAAAGAGATGGAAGTAGCTATCCAGTGTTTCCAGAGAAACCAGAGAGATAAGTAAGATCAAATGCTGTTGGTCTTTTCTCACTGTTTATGCATCCTGCTTCAAGCAAAGTTTCCAGAAAGTAAGCTCTCCTGACCTTCCTAGAAAAGACAGGACATGGAGGGCATGGAGGTAATCTCACTTAGTGGTTATGTAACCTCAAGTAAGTGGCTTTAATTCTCTGCACCCCCTTTTATTGCCTGTAAATATAAGGGTTAGATAAGACAATCTTTTTTTTAATTAATTTACTTTTTATTGAAGGATAATTGGTTTACAGAATTTTGTTGTTTTCTATCAAACCTCAACATGAATCAGCCATGGGTATACATATGTCCCCTCCCTCCTGAACCTCCCTCCCATCTCCCTCTCTATCCCACCCCTCTAGGTTGATATAGAGCCCCTGTTTGAGTTTCCTGAGCCACATAGCAAATTCCCATTGGCTATCTATTTTACATATGGTAATGTAAGTTTCCATGTGACTCTTTCCATACACCTCACCCTCTCCTCCCCTCTCTCCATAAGCCCATAAGTCTATTCTCTATGTCTGTTTCTCCACTGTTGTCCTGTAAATAAATTCTTCAGTACCATTTTTCTAGATTCTGTATATATGCGTTAGAATACGATATTTATCTTTCTCTTTCTGACTTCACTCTGTATAATAGGTTCTAGGTTCATCCACCTCATTAGAACTGACTCAAATGTGTTCCTTTTTATTGCTGAGTAATATTCCATTGTGTATATGTACCACATTTTCTTTATCTATTCATCTGTTGATGGACATCTAGGTTGCTTCCATGTTCTCAGTTCAGTTCAGTTCAGTCGCTCAGTCATGTCCGACTCTTTGCGACCCCATGAACCGTAGTATGCCAGGCCTCCCTGTCCATCACCAACTCCCAGAGTCCACCCAAACCCATGTCCATTGTGTCGGTGATGCCATCCAACCCTCTTATCCTCTGTCGTCCCATTCTCCTCCTACCCTCTATCTTTCCCAGCATCAGGGTGCTGTTGTAAATAGTGTTGCAATGAACAATGGGATTACATGTGTCTTTTTCAATTTTGGTTTCTTCAGGGTATATGGCTTGGAGTGGGATTGCTGGATCATATGGTGGTTTTGTTCCTAGTTTTTTAAGAAATATCCATATCGTCTTCCATAGCAGCTGTATCAGTTTACATTCCCACCAACAGTGAAAGAGTGTTCCCTTTTCTCCACACCCTCTCCAGCATTTATTGTTTGTAGACTTTTTGATGAGGGCCATTAGAACTGGACATGGAACAACAGACTGGTTCCAAATAGGAAAAGGAGTTCGTCAAGGCTGTATATTGTCACCCTGTTTATTTAACTTATATGCAGAGTACATCATGAGAAGCGCTGGACTGGAAGAAACACAAGCTGGAATCAAGATTGCCAGGAGAAATATCAATCACCTCAGATATGCAGATGACACCACCCTTATGGCAGAAAGTGAAGAGGAACTCAAAAGCCTCTTGATGAAAGTGAAAGTGGAGAGTGAAAAAGTTGGCTTAAAGCTCAACATTCAGAAAATGAAGAGCATGGCATCCGGTCCCATCACTTCATGGGAAATAGATGGGGAAACAGTGGAAACAGTGTCAGACTTTATTTTGGGGGGCTTCAAAATCACTGCAGATGGTGACTGCAGCCATGAAATTAAAAGACGCTTACTCCTTGGAAGGAAAGTTATGACCAACCTAGATAGCATATTCAAAAGCAGAGACATTACTTTGCCAACAAAG
>NW_011494773.1:4282752-4295294 GCF_000754665.1 Bison bison bison | reverse complement strand
GAAACTCCAGTACTTTGGCCACCTCATGTGAAGAGTTGACTCATTGGAAAAGACTGATGCTGGGAGGGATTGGGGGCAAGAGGAGAAGGGGACAACAGAGGATGAGATGGCTGGATGGCATCACTGATTTGGTGGACATGAGTCTCAGTGAACTCCAGGAGTTGGTGATGGACAGGGAGGCCTGGCGTGCTGCGATTCATGGGGTCGCAAAGAGTCGGACGTGACTGAGTGACTGATCTGATCTGATCTGATTCTGACCAGTGTGAGGTGATATCTCATTGTAGTTTTGATTTGCATTTCTCTAATAATGAGTGATGTTGAGCATCTTTTCATGTGTTTGTTAGCCATTTGTATGTCTTCTTTGGAGAAATGTCTGTTTAGGCCTTTTCCCCACTTTTTGATTGGGTTGTTTGTTTTTCTAGTATTGAGTTGTATGAGCTGCCTGTATATTTTGGAAATTAATCCTTTGTCAGTTGTTTCACTTGCTATTATTTTCTCCCATTCTGAGGGCTTTCTTTTCACCTTACTTATAGTTTCCTTTGCTGTGCAAAAGCTTTTAAGTTTAATCAGGTTCCACTTGTTTACCTCTGTTTTTATTTCCATTACTCCTGGAGGTGGGTCATAGAGGATCTTGCTTTGATTTATGTCATCTAGTGTTCTGCCTATGTTTTCCTCTAAGAGTTTTATAGTTTCTGGTCTTACATTTAGGTCTTTAATCCATTTTGAGTTTATCTTTGTGAAAAAGCAAATGCCTTAAGGAAGGTAAGTGCTGTTGCTGATGAAGCTCAGAAATTTTCCAAAGCCAATAATATCATTTCTCAAATATTTGGAACTGGTTATATTTACAATTTACCTAAGTCTGTGTCATTATATGGGTTTCCCTGGTGGCTCAGCTGGTAAAGAATCCTCCTGCAATGTGGGAGACCTGGGTTTTATCCCTGGGCTGGGGAGATCCCCTGGAGAAGGGAACAGCTACCCACTCCAGTATTCTGGCCTGGAGAATTCCATGGACTGTATAGTCCATGGGGTCGCAAAGAGTCAGACATGACTGAGTGACTTACTTCACTTCATGTCATTATATAACAAAGTATATGTTTTATGTTGCCATTAAAAATCAAAAGTCAGTTCCCTAACTACTTCACAACACCCTTTTCTTAGTGGGCCCTGTGCTGTGCTGTGCTGTGCTAAGTTGCTTCAGTCATGTCCAGATCTTTGTGACCCTATGGACTATAGCCCGCCAGGCTCCTCTGTGCATGGGATCTTCCCAGCAAGAATAGTGGAGTGGGAGGTCATGCCCTCCTCCAGGGACTCTTCCTGACCCTGGAATTGAACCTGTGTCTCTTACGCCTCCTGCGTTGGCAGGTGGGTTCTTTGGCACTAGCGCCATCTGGGAAGACCCAGTGGGCCCTAGAAAGCAGTAATAATTCCTGCATTAAGATGACAAAAACCTAGGAAAGGGTGCTAAGAATATTATTTTGGGTACATGGAATATTGAGTAGAGAAAGGAGGGAATGCTATTACTCGGGGATGAAGGTTTGAAAGTTGATTTCCCACTGTACAGACTAACCATTAGGGGAATCCTACATGGAACAACTGATTGGTTCAAGGTCGAGAAGAAAGTACTGCAGGGCTGTCTGCTGTCACCCTGTTTGTGTAACCTATACTCTGAACACGTCATGAGAAATACCGGGCTGGGTGAGTTACAGCTGGAATCAAGGTGGGTGGGAGAGACACCAACAACCTCAGATATGCAGATGATACCACTCTAATGGCAGAAAGCGAAGAGAAACTCTAGGGTGAAGGAGGAGAGTGAAAGAGCCAGTTTAAGACTAAATATTAAAAAACTCAACAACAACTAAGATCATGGCATCTGGTCCCATTGCTGCATGGCAAATAGAAGGGAGAAAAGGGGGATGTAGTGATGGATTTCCTCTTCTTGGGCTCTGAAATCACTGTGGATGGTGACTGTAGCCGTGAAATCAGAAGACAATTGCTTCCTGGCAGGAAAGCAATGATAAACCTAGACAGTGTGGTGAAAAGTAGAGACACTATTCTGCCAACAAAGATACAAATAGTCAAGGCCATGGTCTCCCCAGTGGTCATATACAGTTGTGAGAGCTGGACCTTAAAGAAGGCAGGACACCAAAAAAGCAATGCCTCCGAGTTGTGGTGCTGGAAAAGACTCCTGAAAGCAAGGCAATCAAACCAGTCAATCTTAAGGGAGACCAACCCTGAATATTCACTGGAAGGACTGATGCTGAAGCTGAAGCTCCAGTATTTTGGACATCTGATGTGAACAGATGACTCATTGGAAAAGTCCCTGATGCTGGGAAAGATTGAGGGCAGGAGGAGAAAAGGGCATCAGAGGATGAGATGGCTGGGTGGCATAAGTGACGCAATGGACATGAACTTGGGCAAACTCTGGGAGATGGTGAGGCACAGGGCAGCCTGGCGTGCTGCAGTCCATGGAGTTACAAAGAGTCAGACATGACTGGGTGACTGAACAGCAACAACATTTGGAAATCAGACATCAACTGATGAATAAGCCAGAAGAGACAGCATAGGAGTTAGTGGGTCAGGGATTTTTTTTTTTTTTAGGTGATACATAAACAATGATAAATGTTCAATCTAGCAACTCCAGCTTTTAGAAGAAAGTGCTGGGCATGGCTGACTTTTATTGCTTTAGAAAGCTCCATGTCTCTATCATTTGTACCATGCTAGTGTTCAGACGTACGATGTTCTCTGAAGCCCTCGATCCAAGGTCTTCTGAGACTGCATCACAACAATTACCCATCTGTATTCTAAAGCTACAAGCAGTTCTTTCTCTGTTGGAGAGCTTGTATTGTCATGGTAGCCAAATAAAAGAAAGCGACATAGATTTTGAAAAGCATGGTTAGAAAGCATCCCAGGTAGCTTTGTGTCATGTGGGCTAGTTTTATCTGTTGTCCAAAATAGTGGATGGAACTTTCTCACAAACCAGGATGACACTAAAAGCATAACATTCCCTAGCCAAAGAAGGGCTCTTGGTTTTAACAACCTTTAAGTGCATCAGATGTCAACCGGCAAGAGTTTCAATGAGAACCACTCAAGTCTGACCTTGGAATTAGGTGTTATAGGAAAGCCAACTGGGATGGCAGAAAGAGAATGTCTAGCTAAGAAAACAATAGATACAGATCATGCTTAGCAACTTCTTTGTCATTTGCCAAGGGGTTCCTCCCAATGCACAAAACCACTTTAGTCCAAATTCTTTGAACTGTTAGTAGCATCCAGCTGAACTTTGTTGAGAAAAATAACTTTGTTCTGACCTTCCCTACATAACATTAGAAAAAAATCTTACTAGGAAGAATTCTACCTTAAAGATGCAGCGCTGGGGAAATTTGAAAATCATTTGCAAGGACTGAGTTCTGATTGAAATTTACTGTGTAGTTTCTAATAACCATCCACAGATAGGCTATTCTATGCATGCCAAGATTTAAACTGCATCGTCCTAACGGTGGCTAAGTCTCATAGGGTGATGTTCCCATGCTGCCACTGGCAAGTATCTTATGTAATTATGGTGATCATCAATGACAAAACCCATGTTCTCTGTGCAGGGTTGTGATTTAGCATTGAAATCCTAACTGCCTATGCTTATACCAAATCCCAAACCACTTTGCTTGTGAAGAAAAATATGAACCCCAAGGCAACAACCACATTCCAGTTTGAATAAGTATGTTGGTTGCCACAAATTTCTTCCTGATTCAATCCTTCGATTTTGTCGTCTGAGATTTAGCTATTCAATTTATCCTACACACCACATTTCCACCCCGTCAAAGAAAGGCTTTGCCAAAAAGGAGCTCCCTATGAGCAAAAAGTGACCATAATTCCTAGAACAGAAGCCTGAAAAATGTGCAAGGAGATATCAAAATTCAAAATCTTCAGATGTTGAATTTTTTCAAAGTTTAAAAGAACAATTCTGAGAGTCATGTTAATATTTATCCTTATACATCATTAAAGGGAAATGTATTATGGTGCAGAAGAAAATATTTTAAAACAATATAGTTCTGCAGCTTCGCATAGCCCCGTGAGTGGCAACTGTATAGGACAGATTCAGAATAGGGACCTGGTTTCCTGTTTTGTTATCAAGGCCACAGAACCCAAAAGAATATTCTTGTTTTTTGAAAGGGACGCTATAAGGTGGCCTTCAGTGTTTGGGGAAAGTTACCATGATTCCATTTGTTCTCTGAAAAAATCAGGGTGTGAAAAGAGAAATGTGCCCAAGAAGGGTTAGGCCTATCTGAATCTGAACGTCCCGGTTGAATAAGGTTGGGGATGAATGCAAACTTTTCTGAGTTTGTTTTTAATTTTGTCATTTTCAATTATTTAATTCTAACTCAGAATACCAGCTTTGGCAAAAGAGTTAACCGGCCCCCTTAGAGTCACACTGAGGGTCACAGTCTTTACTGGGACATAAACGAGTATGGGCACACAGCTACATTTTGAGCAACATGTAAGCAAGGTTTTCAACGGTGACATTTTCACGTAGAATGTTGTGTCTTTAGCTGAAAAGCTGAGAAGCAAATAAGATACAGTTAAATGGTTGGTTCAAGAAAGGGAAAAGTTAAAAGTAGTGGGCCCTCCAAAAGAGTCAGAGGAGACTTGTCGCACGCTCTCTGTGCTCAGTTATAGGAATGGTTCTCGGAAATCCCTTAGCAGATGAGAAAAGTGGCAGAGACAGAAGAAAAGAAAGAGCATAAGCTCTGGGTAAAATGCAAGCATTTGTAATGGAGTTTGCTTTTCCAGTGGTACTTACTAAAATCTCAGTCGCAGTAAGAACTGTTGGATTTCTGGGTTTTCTTTGTTATGTTTCTTAAGGGCTAAGGGCAGCTGTTATTCTTACTGATGGATGTGGGATAATTCTGTTTGTTTAGCTGCCAATTCTCTGGATTTCCAGTCTGTCTGTATAGTTCTTACACAGCAGTACTTCTGTAACAAAAAACCTGAGACTTTGTACATACTGCAATGCATGCATTCTTTCATGGAGATTTTCTTGGGAGAGCAGCCTCTTTTCCTCTCCCTGTTTACACAAGATGTTGTTACTTGGCAAATCTATGTTAGAATGGTTGTTTCAGATGGAAAAGAGTTTTGTACACCTGGATTATTTTCATTCCAAAAGGTCTGATTAAATAACATCTTCTTGTATTTGCATAATAATTCAATTTAGCTATATGGCAGAGCTTAAACCAGAATCTTTAAATTAAAAAAAATAAAAATAAAAAAACTGTGTGTATGTCAATTAAGAATTTTACAATGACTGATCAGTACTCTAGAGATGATTTGCCAATATACCGACAGGACATATACAGTATCATTTAGGGAGTATTTGGTAAAAATAAGCATTTAGGAGGAGGTGAACCATTATTTTCAGGGTGATCTCACAATTTTTTTTTTTGGAAAACAAAACTTACTGAAAATCTCATGAATACTCTGTGCTCTTTCCCAATCAAAATGCTCACATAAATAAAATTCTGTGAAGACATTCAGATTTCACCCATGGATCCCAAGCTAAATTTTTAAGAGGACTGTATTATAAAATTAAGGCACAAAGTAATATCTGTAAAAATACCTCATAAACTCTAGAGCTATATATATACTTATGAGGCAACTGTGCAATATAAGCAACAAAAAGAATTAATTCTCATTACTGCTATAATTTATATTGTAGTCTGACTCACTGGAATGTAATTCATTCTTTTACTATCTCTAGTTATCTGAGTTAATATAAAAGCCCATTATTGAGAGTTGAGTTTAAAATTTGCCTGCAATATAAAACATATTTTATTCTAATATAATGTGGCTAGATATTGTTAAGTTTGATATCCATCAGCACCAGTAAAATGAACCCAACCTCAGGTGCAAATCTAATAGGACTGAATGTTAATTAATGTGATCCAAACAACTTATCATTTCAGGCTTGCTTCTATTAGGAAGGATTGCTCTGGCTGCTCGCTAACAGAAAAGCGCATTAGTTGCATGGATTTCAATTTCCTTTATCTATGTTAGTCACTGAATGCTACATTTCTTCAAAGATTAATATTTTTTCATTGTTTTTCTTTATGTTTAGAGAATTGGTTTGAAACCATAATGTTACAGAAGATTCAGTGGATGTATTTCATGTATTTAATCTGATAGTTTCATATACAACTTTTAATCTAGGAGAATAAATCCATTTTCCTTTCAAGATTCATATGTGCAATACCAGAGAGTACTAATATCAGGTATGGAAAGCCACTTCATGTCTTCATATATATTTGAGCCCCATAAAAATCCTTTAATGAATGAAGTAGATATTATTTATATCTTAAAGCAAGGTTTCTCCACCTCATCACTGCTGTCTTTTTTGGCTGGATAATTCTCTGTTGTGGGGGCTGTCCTTTGCACCCGGGTTTTAGCAGCATCGCTGGCCTCTATTTACCAGATGCCAATAGCATCTCCCCAGTTGTGACAATAAGAAAATGTCTTCAAAATTACCAAATGTTTCCTTGGGGCAAAAATCATCCTCCCGTTTAGAACCAGTGGTTTAAAGGTAAAGAAACTACATCGCAGAGAATGTAAGGCATTGGCTCAAGGTCATAAAGACATAGAACTAGAGCCCAGGCTACAGCCCACAGCTCTGATACCCAGTTCTCCCCTTCTGCTGCGGTCTACAATGCAACTTACAAGATACTACATATTGTGATTCCTTTAGTGCTTCTGCTGAACCATGAATATCATTAGCATAGAGGCCTTCCCTGATAGCTCAGTTGGTAAAGAATCTGCCTGCAATGCGGGAGACCTAGGTTTGATCCCTGGGTTGGGAAGATCTCCTGGAGAAGGGAAAGGCTACCCACTCCAGTATTCTGGCCTGGAGAATTCCATGGACTGTATGGTCCATGGGGTCACAAAGAGTCGGACACGACTGAGCCACTTTCACAAAATATTCTAATACCATTGGTATAACTAGGAGGCAAAAAGTAACATATGAAAGAGCTTGTTAAATTCTAAAGTATCATAAAATTTTCACATTAGCATGAATATATTAGAGAGAGACACAGAGAGAGAGAATCCACTTTGAGATAAAATTTCAAGGGAGGGGACTTCCCTGGTGATCTAGTAGTTAAGGGTCTACATTTCTAATGCCAGGGACTCTGGTTCGATCCCTGGTTGGGGAACTGAAATCCCACATGCTGTGCAACATGGTCAAAACAATTGGGTGGGAAATCAGAGAAGACATGAAAAATTCAAAGTAAACTGGAAACTGGAAGGTGAATCCGCTGATTTCAAGTCCCCAATTGCAGAACTGATCTTAAACAGTAGTTTAAGTACTTAATTCAATCTGGCTGCCATTGGCTTCTTTCCAAAACACTCTATTAGCTGTTACAGTGGAATTTTGCCAGCAGCCAAATTATCAGCTTTTGGTCTCTAGTGGGGTAGCAGGCACAAACAAGGGATATTCATCCTTAATGTTTCTAAGAGTAGCAGAACTGGGCTTAATGGAAATAGCTTCATCCTCTAGACATATTAAGTAAAGATGGAAAAACCATGTTTGGCAAGATAAAAAAAATGAAACCTGACCCAACGTCAAGGGCCTCAGAAACCTGCTATCTAAGGAATCTGTGGCTGTATCTTTGCTTTCATGAATACACAGCATTCTCAAGAACCTGGACAATCCACCCACCTTACTCTAACCAGAGGATGGGCTTTCCCATCTTGCATGTGGGAAGCCCCAGGGCCTGGCCCACTTCTGCCTTCCTTTTGAGCATCATGTCTCCTTTTCTAACTGAATATTTACAGAAGAAAAGCAGTCACATATCAAGCTATTGTCTTTTCCTCTGTCACCCAAGAGTCATACATTTTAGGGTTGCAGAGTATAATTCAGACATAAAGGTGCCTCTGCATGACCAGATCTCCTGGGAAAACCCTCACTAGCTCTTGTGTAAAGGCAAGATTATGTAAAAGGGTACAAGACGTGGAGATAGGTCTGCAGTTCTATTATTCTTCAGAGAAAGTACTAAATTTCTTGTCCCTTTGAGCAAAATGACACAGCTGGTGAAAAACCAAGCATTTTTCTGAAAATGCTCTCGACACTCCCCAATTTCCTATTGAATCTAGACACTTCCCTCATTTTTCTTTTCCTCGCGAGTCCCTGGTGGTCTCTCTCTTTCTCTCTTATTGGACTGTCGACCCTTAAAGACTTCATATCAACAGCTTCCTGAAATGGACTGAAACCTCCTAGGAGTTTATCTGTCAATTTAATATTTGTGTTATCTGAAAAGCAAGTGAGCTTATTCAACTTCCTTTCCATTTCATCAATCAGTATGAAGGGCATGAGTGAGAGGACTAAAAATAGATGGCTTACAGCGATTAACAATGCCTCGCACCAAGTAACACTGAAAGTTCACAAAGATGCTGGAATAGTTAACTGAGCAAGTCTCCTTTCACAGATTAAATGCTTTAGAAGGAAGGCAATGACACAAGGTGGATTCAACCATTAAGACCAAGGGAAAGGCTACTTTGCCTGTGTCTGTATTGAAACTCTGGTAAGTGCAGGGTTTTTACAGCAAGTGGACAAGCAGACTTGTTCTCCTCCGATGCATTATGGGTGAGTCTCTACTACTGAACAGTAGTAAACCAAGACCTCCTTTCCCTAGTTCTGGCCAGTGGCATCAGGAAAGGGTCTGGGAGGCCTTTCAGATCCACAGGCTCTAATTTCCAAGCTTTTGTAAAAGGCAACACCCTCCTTTTGAGCATCATGTCTCCTTTTCTAACTGAATATTTACAGAAGAAAAGCAGTCACATATCAAGCTATTGTCTTTTCCTCTGTCACACAAGAGTCATACATTTTAGGGTTTGCAGAGTATAATTCAGACATAAAGGTGCCTCCATTTTAAAATTAGAAAAGAAAAGGATTTGTTCATTTTGTTCGTTATTCAGAGCCGTGGGAACCTGACTCCAAGCCCATTTCTTGAGTCTAAATCCAAACTCTGTGGTCAGATAAAGGATCTTATGTAAGTACAAAGCATTCTCTGTTTTCTCAACCAGAAATAAAACAAACTATTTCTAGATTTCAAACTTACTCTTTGGAAACTTATTCAAGAGTTTCACGAAATTACAACTAAAGTACCATAGTCCTAAGTGTTCCCTAGAACTTCACTGACTTTAAAATGGTGCAGCTTCCCTGGATAAGTTATGCCCGAGTCAAATCGACAGTCAGCTGAGTGGTAACAATGGCCTTCTCCAGCCTTCCATGCCCGGCCATTGTGAAAGAAGCAACCATGATGCTCAGCACATTTTTACAGCATGAATGAACCTCATCATTCGTCTTTCAAATTCTCCAAGTGTGTTGCAGACAGATAAACAAGCCCTGCTTGGAGGAAGGGCCTGAATTTGAAGCTGCGGAGCGTATCGCCTTCATTCAGAGTGTGTTGAGTGAAGCAATGCATTGTAAATGAAATACAGTCAGCGGTCCTGTGGATATGCAGACGCCCTCATTTAAGAAAAAAGTCATTGGATTCTGTGGCCACGGTAAACTGGGTGTGTAGAGGATGTTGTTACCACAGCTATTCTATTTCACTGAAAAAGATGCTTACAAGCAACCTCTCTCAAGGAAGAAAATTTCAGAAAAGTCTGTTATCCCGTAGAATTAAATATCTATCTCATTCTCTATCAATCATCTATCATCTATCTATTTTCATTCAGAGGTCAGAACTAAGCTTTTGCAGCAGCACATACTTTGATCACTGTGTGGGCAATAAAATAAATCATTTATCATTGATTCAGGCTACCACTGTTGACCTTCCTGGCTACTGGCTCCTGACTCCATAAAATGTGCTTTGCCACTTAACAAATCTAAATGGTAATCAGCAGTAATCTTATAAAGTGCAATGAGCAGAAGGAGTGATAGATTTGTACAAGTAGAAGGTAAACCATCCATGGGCAATGACAGACAGAAAAACTGCTGTTTCCCAGTGGACAGAAAGAATACTGAAATTCCAACCTAGTAGTGGGACGCTGTTAGCAATTCAAAGTGTGACTTCAAAAACTCCTGTGGTGGGAATAGTCATCCTGGAATATAGTTCTGATTATTGCCTTTTAGGAAGAAGAGTATTTCTTTATTACAATAACAATTATTAACTATATATATATATAGAATAGATAGGAAAGACTATGTGCTCAGTCATGTCCGACTCTTTGTGACCCCATGGACTGTAGCCTGCCAAGCTTTCCTGCCCATGTGATCACGGGATTTTTCCAGGCAAAAATACTGGAGTGGGTTGCCATTTCCATCTCCAGGGGATCTTTCTGACCCAGAAATTGAACCCATATCTCCTGCATTGGCAGGCAGATTCTTTACTACTAGGACCACCTGGGAAGCCCCAAATACAAATTACTGTTATTCAGTAATATATTATTGTGTATCTATTATTAAAGATTAATAATATTAAAATATTATTATTATTCCAATTGTAGAAGCATAGCTTTTTACTGTGGGGCAAGTACTGAGAAATCAGAGCAGGTATAAACCATTCCCTTCAAAATCATTAATCACACTGGGAAATACTCAGCAACTTTAAAATCAAATAGCCAATGACCTGACTGATAATGACTGTAATGGTGAGGGTGCTGGGGAAGACGGAAGGTATTCTCCCTAAAGTATGAGGCAGTGTAAATTATAAGTAGATCGATATTTGATCTCTGCTTCCTCACTACCATCACCGAAATGCAATCCTTTTCTCCAGCACAATCCTTTCAGGCAACATCTGTTTCTTTTAAATACGGTTGCATGACTCACTCACTAATAGGCTCAGAAAGATATAAGAACGCCCAGAATTTGGATGCTGTCTTCCGTCTCTCATGTCCAAGGTGTATGAGCTTGAAGAAAATGACGCAGAGTCACACATCAAACTGTAAAGTATCATCTAAGACTCTGAGAACCTGCAAATGACTTTGGTGACGCTTCCAGCCTAAGACATAGATTCCTGGCACTTTCTCCTTTATTGGTAGGAATTGGATCAAAAAACATAAACTCATTTTTTTTCCCCCAAGTCAACTTCCCTCCAGTGAAGTCATCATCACTCCTTGTACTGTATCTCCATTCTTCATGAAGCCCACTCACTGTCTACCAAGGGGCTGCACAGGGTCGGTAAAGTCCCTCTTATCTCCATTCATCAAGATACAAAGGAACCCCACAGGCTATTCCTGTGAAAGTTCTTTCTTTCATTTCTAGCTTGCACAAAATCCTGTGAGCTAGCTGCTGCTCCAAACGACTCCCTCTCGGAGATGGCTGAATCTTTCTCACACTCAAAATTTTTTGCAAGCTCGAATGTTTTTCCTAATTCTCTGCCCAGTTAACTCCCATCCATCCCACATAATTCAGCTGAAACGGCGTTGCCTCAGAGAAGGTCTCCTGTGCCCACCTGCACACATGGACCTCGCCCCTACTTGCCTCATGTCCTCCTGTGACACGTGGCACGTGTCCTGGCTTCAGAGCACTTCTCAACGTATTTACTTGGCGATCACTTGATGAATCAGTGACAGTGCCCCCACTTGGCTCACGAGGGGCCGCCTCTGTTTCTCTCACTCACGTACCCCCATGCTTCTCCCAGGACTTAATACATCATAAGTGCTTAATAAGTCGTTGTTAAAACAAAGTGTTCAAGAACAGTAGATCAGAAAGGTGAAATTTGTTTATCAGTGTCCTCTAAGGAATGGAAACTGCAGGAGCCTTGATTTCTTCCTTGCTATGATTCTAGTTATTCTATGATTCTAATATTCATTTAGATGCTGAAACTGAAGTTCCCATGCTTTGGCACCGGATGCAAAGAGCCAACTCATTGGGAAAGACCCTGATGCTAGAAAGAATGAAGGCAGGAGGAGAAGGGGGCAACAGACGATGAGAAAGTTGGATGGCATTACTGAATCAATGGACATGAGTTTGAGCAAACTCTGAGAAATCGTGAAGAACAGAGAAGCGGGTGTGCTGCAGTCCACGGGGTTGCCAAGAGTCGGACAAGACTGAGCAACTGAAGAACAACAACAATGGTTCTAGTTAGTTAATTCTAGGACAGGAAATCTTACTCCTGTGCTTTAGCATCCTCCTGCTTCCTCAGCAATCCATCCAGGAGGACTTGGAGACACTGACTCACTCTTCTTGATCTGTGACCAGCACACGTAAAGCAATATAATATGTCAAAAAATGCTTCCATAATTTCTGAGCATGACAACTAAATGCATTATGAGATCCTGGATTGGATCTTGGACTGGAAAAAATAAATTTAAAGCCCATTATGCATATTGCTAAAATCTGACACCACCCTTATGGCAGAAAGTGAAGAAGAACTAAAGAGCCTCTTGATGAAAGTGAAAGAGGAAAGTGAAAAAGTTGGCTTAAAGCTCAACATTCAGAAAACTAAGATCATGGCATCTGGTCCCATCACTTCATGGGAAATAGACGGAGAAACAGTGGAAACAGTGGCTGACTTTATTTTTGGGGGCTCCAAAATCACTGCAGATGGTGATTGCAG
>NW_011494773.1:4265292-4282624 GCF_000754665.1 Bison bison bison | reverse complement strand
AAAGTTATGACCAACCTAGACAACATATTAAAAAGGAGAGACATTACTTTGTCAACAAAGGTCCATCTAGTCAAGGCTATGATTTTTCCAGTAGTCATGTATGGATGTGAGAGTTGGACTATAAAGAAAGCTGAGCACAGAAGAATTGATGCTTTTGAACTGTGGTGTTGGAGAAGACTCTTGAGAGTCCCTTGGACTGCAAGGAGAGCCAACCAGTCCATTCTAAAGGAGATCAGTCCTGGGTGTTCATTAGAAGGACTGATGTTGAAGCGGAAACTTCAATATTTTGGCCACTTGATGCGAAGAGCTGACTCATTTGAAAAGACCCTGATGTTAGGAAAGATTGAAGGCAGGACGAGAAGGGGACCACAGAGGATGAGATGGCTGGATGTCATCACTGACTCGATGGACATGGGTTTGAGTGGACTCTGGGAATTGGTAATGGACAGGGAGGCCTGGCATGCTGCGGTTCATGGGGTCGCAAAGACTTGGACACGACTGAGCGACTGAACTGAAGTGAACTGGGTTCTAGAAATGACAGTTTTCTTGTATTTGTTTAATGAGCAAAATGAGAGCAAAGCACTTTCCAAACTCTACATTTCTATCTATTAAGTAAGCATTGTGTCCCACGGGGCAGGGCATGAAGGGAGGGAGGTCCTGAAGGTTGTTCTTTGTGCATCATTAAAAAATTGAGACTTTTTCAGTGGGTAGGATCCCACCCAGTCCAACATAGCAACCAACTCTCCTTGAAGCACTGCTGAAATTTGCTGAAATGAAAACAGAACCACAGTGAAGAAAGTGGAGGAAAAAGTCAACATGAATGGCGGCTGATAAGCTGAACACCTGCTAATCAAGTTCAGTAATACAAATCAGCATTTGTGCAGTGCCTGACCCAGAGAGAATCAGTAAGTAATCTGGAAATTGAAACTACTGTAAAAACACAATGAAGAATTATTTCGCCAGTCTGTGTGATTCAGGGAACTGTGAAATGGCATTTGGCAGTGGCTCCAGAAAAAAACAATTCAGTAAACAAATGAAGTCATGACAAGGGAAGGTCATAAAGTGGACTCCGAATGTGACCAATGAAAAGTGACATCAGATTTTTTAATGGCTACAAATACGAATGCTTGCCCTGTAGCAGTACTGCCTGACTTTTTTTCAAAACATGGCCTATAAAATCAGTGATAACTTAAGTACATTATCAATTTCCCATTTTGGTCTCTTGAATTACACATAGATGCTTTTAAAAAGGGACATTCTTAGAAGCACAAATCACAATTAAATCAATTATATGTAAATTTAAACAATATTGTCCATGTGATGATAGGTCACAATTTTAACTATTTGATGGGTAGCTCCTGATAAATTCACTAACAAAGCCAAAAGAGTGAAAGAATTAGTTTCAGAAAACAAGAGAGAACTCGAAAAGTCTTAGCAAGCTCTCTCATCTCTTAAATGTAACTGTGAAAATCACTGCTAGTGCTCATATTTAAAAGTGGCTGCTTTTATCTTTTAAAAACCCTATTGTTTGAATGGATATGCTCCAGGCCTCACATTTGGGCCATTTGTTTTTACCAGCTGTTTCTAAAAATATGTTCATGGTGCAGACGTTTTTCTGCTTATCTCCAAAACTACTTTTGTTGAGGGCTTTCCCCACTTTCCACAAGGGAAAGGCTAGAGACGTGGAAAACAACATCTGCTGAAGGCTCTCACAACTTCAGGGAGGGACCACAGTTTTCAGCTTTAAGTGAGAAAAGAAGAGGCAACACCAAAAATCTCCAATAAACTACATGACTGAAGAGACTGCCACATTCCTTTTGGATTAACGGTAATCAAATATTTTAATTCGTTCATACAATCCTTGAAGCAGCAGAGACAGCTGTTCCCTACATGGAAGAGGGTCTCAATTAATCTACAGCTGGCTTAATTTTCTGGCCATTCTATCAAGGGAGAGAGGGAAGAAGAGAGAGGTGGAGAGAGAGGAATGCAAAGTTTTTAATTACTTCCCTGCAACTGCATTCTTTCATCTATTTATTATATCTAACAAGCAGATGTACAGATGAGGGGTGGTCAGGCAGTGAGGGTGTACGTGGCACTTAAGGCTTGGGCTAAAGAGCCAATCATATTCCCAAGTGTCTGCTGCAGGCCACTTCACATCCCATCTGCTCCTGGTTTGCAAGTACAGATTTTACACTTTCTGGGAATGGGTCATTTGCAGGAGACCTCCTGCCTACTGCTGCTGTATGACCACCTGGTGTGTCCATGGGCCATTTGTCAGCTGATGAACAGGAGTGACCCTGGGGAACTGGTGCATGCTCAGCTATCCAGAGTCCTGCACATCATCATCATCACCATTATCTTTGAATTCTTCCAACAGCTTTCTTTGCAGAGCCTTAAACCATGGACCTAATCCAAACTCACCAGAAAGATAGGACTCACGATTTTTTTCAAATTACAGGTATGGCAGAGTTCCTATATCTACAGAGTCACAAGAGTTCTGTCTTCAGCCAGCCAGCCAGTGCTTGCTCAGTTGTGTCCAACTCTCTGGAACCCTATGGGCTGTAGCCCCTGCCAGGGTCCTCTGTCCATGGAATTTTCCAGGCAAGAATACTGAAGTGGGTTGCTATTTCCTACTCTTGGACTCGATATACTTTTATATTTATATATCCCGAGTGGCTCAGTTGGTAAAGAATCTACCTGCAATGCAGGAGACCTGAGTTCGATCCCTGAGTCAGGAAGATCCCTTAGAGAAGGGGATGGCAACCCATTCTATTATTCTTGCCTGGAGAATTCCATGGACAGAGGAGCCTGGTGTGTTTCTGTCCATGGGGTCACAAAGAATTGGACATGACTGAGCAGCTAATACTTTCACTTCATTTTCATATAGCCTTTATTTCTAATTATAAATCTAATACATACTCAACATAGAAATTTTGGAGTATGAATAACAATATAAAATCAGCCACTGACCACTACCTGATGATAATCACTGTTATGTCTGTTACTGAAAACATAATCCTCATACCAGATTCAAGACACTAAACCTTGGATATCCAATAAACACTTAATAAACCTGATATGATTTTTATTAGGGGCTTCCCAGGTGGTGCTAGTAGTAAAGAACTTGCCTGCCAATCCAGGAGACATAAGAGACACAGGTTCAATTCCTGGGTTGGGGAGATTCCATGGAGGAGGGCATGGCAACCCACTTCAGTATTTTTGCCTGGAGAATCCCACAGACAGAGGAGCCTGGTGGGCTAGAGTCCATAGGGTTGCAAAGAGTCAGACACAACTGAAGAGACTTAGTATGACTTTATATTAAGCTAAATTAAGTATAATATTTCCAACATTTAGATAATTCATTTCTAAAGCAAGAGATTATTGGTATAGACTACCCAAGAGACAGAAAAGGTGGGAGGAGATGAGAACAATGGAGACAAATTCAGTATCTGCCTTTAGTATAGGTCACATCCTTCCTTTTGGCTGGGGATCAAGCTTTTGACCTTCTCTTGACACAAAGATGGATCACGTTATCTCAAATATAGGCTCATTTAGCTCTTCAATTGGAGAAGGTGAATGCACCCCACTCCAGTACTCTTGCCTGGAAAATCCCATGGACAGAGGAGCCTGGTGGGCTGCAGTCCATAGGGTCACAAAGAGTTGGACACGACTATGTGACTTCCCTTTCACTTTTCACTTTCATGCATTGGAGAAGGAAATGGCAACCCACTCCAGTGTTCTTGCCTGGAGAATCCCAGGGACGGGGGAGCCTGGTGGGCTGCCGTCTATGGGGTCACACAGTCAGAAGGGACTGAAGTGACTTAGAAGCAGCAGCAGCAGCTCTTCAATACAGTCCTCTCTACATTGTAATAAGACTAAAAATAGGAAAAAATTCTAGATTTAGATTTGAGTCCTTAGAAATTTTTCTTTATGATTTTTTGTTCTTGTTGTTTATAAACTGATTTTAGTCTTCCAATAACATGCATTCTATATATATGTTTTGGAACTCCCATTCTATGTTGTGCCTTTTAAGCTATTTTTTTATACTGAGATTCAAAAACTCTCTTATACTTAATATCTAAGAGAAATAACTTCCTGGGGCCTCAGTGAAATAAAGAGCTTGGTTTTAAGACTATTTAGTTCATTATGTGAAATGCCAGGCTGGATAAAGCACAAGCCAGAATCAAGATTGCCAGGAGAAATATCAATAACCTCAGATACGCAGATGACACCACCATTATGGAAAAAAGCAAAGGAGAACTAAAGAGCCTCTTGATGAAATTGAAAGAGGAGAGTGAAAAAGTTGGCTTAAAACTCAACATTCAGAAAACTAACATCAAGGTATCCAGTTCCATCACTTCATGGCAAATAGGTGGGGAAACAATGGAAACAGTGACAGACTTTTTTCCTTGGGCTCCAAAATCACAGCAGATGCTGACTTCAGCCATGAAATTAAAAGACATTTGCTCCTTGGAAGAAAAGTTATAACCAACCTAGACAGCATATTAAAAAGCAGAGACATTACTTTGTCAACAAAGGTCCATCTAGTCAAAGCTATGGTTTTTCCAATAGTCATGTATGGATGTGAGAGTTGGACTATAAAGAAAGCTGAGCACTGGAGAATTGATGCTTTTGAACTGTGGTGTTGGAGAAGACTCTTGAGAATCCCTTGGACTGCAAGGAGATCAAACCAGTCAATCCTAAAGGAAATCAGTCCTGGATATTCATTGGAAGGACTGATGCTGAAGCTGAAACTGCAATACTTGGGCCACCTGATGTGAAGAACTGACTCATTGGAAAAGACCCTGATGCTGGGAAAGATTGAAGGGAGGAGGAGAAGGGGATGACAGAGAATGAGATGGTTGGATGGCATCATCGACATGATGGATATGAGTTTGAGTAGGCTCCAGGAGTTGGTGATGGACAGGGAGGCCTGGTGTGCTGCAGTCCATGGGGTTGCAAAGAGTTGGACACAACTGAGTGACTGAACTGAACTGAGTTCATAATAAAATTTTAGACTTATAAGGGCTTTCAGTCTTCAAAATCTACTAAATCTAGCTGTGGTAGCATAGCTAACATTTTAAATCTGTTTAAAGGTTTCTAATTTGGGGATTTTGGTTTGTTTTCACAGACAGGTAAATTTGAAAAAAAAAAAAATCTGTGGGGAATGACTAATATCCACTTGCCAACCTTTAGTTTGCTAATTAAAGATGCTACAGACAGTACCAAAATACTATCTTTGTAGAAGAAATTGATTTTAACAATAAAAAAATGCAGAAAACATAATATCAAAATATAGGGCAGTTCTGTCAATTGAACTTTGTGAAAACTCACTATATTGTCCTTATTTTTCTCATTTCACCATGGGTCAGTGAAGGTTTGACATAGTTTGATGCTTGTTTTGGTTTTGAGCGTGGGAAACAGGACTATAGTAGGCCTAGTGATCTTTCCTGCATGTAGGAAAGTGTTATTACTGACCATGTATCCCTAAAGCACACATATGTGGAGTGCGTACCATGAGCTGTTGGGTTGGCCAAAAAGTTCATTCAGATTTTCTATCTTAGGGGAAAATGGAAACAAATTTTTTGGTCAAGTCAATACTTCCACGAATTGCTTCACCATGTGTCCGTCCCCCAGTGACCAAAGAAACAGACAGCTATAGATCTGACCACTAAATGGACAGCAATATCCTGTCTTGTGTGGCAACAATGTCCAATGGAAAAAAGACAAGCAAATTTTCATACAATTCCCCTGAATTCTCTGTTGAATGCTTTCTCAGTTTAAAATTAAAAGGTCTGGGCTCTTTAAAAAACAAACAAACAAAAAAAACTTGATACACAATATCAGTAAAATAGCATGAATTACGGATTTAGGACACTCAGGATTTAATTCCAATCCTAAAAGACACTAAGTCAGCGACCTTGAACAAATCAATTTACCTTTGTAGGTTTTAATTCTGTCACCTAAAACAAAATAATTACAATGAACTTTAAAGTTCTTTAAGCTTACAGTCTTAAAAGTTATGTAAACTTTATGATTATAATTAAAAAAAAGAAATGCAGAAAAAAAAAAAAAGCCTTTCGCTTTATGGGAGTTTAAAAGAGGAATTGCTATGTTTAATTTGATACTCAAGGTCACCAAGTCATATTTTGACCAAAAATCTTACTAAGAGCACATTCTTCAAACTTGATAAAAGGGTTAGATCTAAAGAAAATTTTAAAAATAGAATTAAAAATGCCATGTGTCCAGGGAACTCTATGCAATGCTCTGTAATGGCCTAAATGGGAAAAGAATCTAAAAAAAAGAGTGAATATGTGTGTATGTACAACTGATTCACTTTGCTGTGCACCTGAGAATAATACAGCATTGTAAATCAGCTGTACTCTAATCAAAATTTTAAAAAAACCCCAAAACACATTGTGCGTCTCTTGAAACTTGCTCGACTTTCATAAGGTGTATCTTTATTTTATTATTCCCTTGTGGCTCAGCTGGTAAAGAATCTGCCTGCAATGTTGGAGACCTGGGTTCAACCCTTGAGTTGGGAAGATCCCCTGGAGGAGGGAAAGGTTACCCACTCCAGTATTCTGGCCTGGAGAATTCCATGGACTGTATAGTCTGTGGGGTTGCAAAGAGCTGGACATGACTGAGTGACTTTCACTTTCACTTTTCATCTTTATTTTAATGTTTTAAAATACTTAATTCAAATGCTGCTAAATAAGGGCAAGTTCTCTCTGGTCTGTGAATTCTCCCTCTTGCTGATGTGTCATCTGTCATGTCCCCTCTGGCCTGCTGGTCTATTTCATCTCTTCAAGTTACCTAGCTGGTCCCTGGGGACTGAGTTTACTCCTTTGCTTTTATAGGGAACGCTAAGGCAATGGCACCCCACTCCAGTACTCTGGCCTGGAAAATCCCATGGATGGAGGAGCCTGGAAGGCTGCAGTCCATGGGGTCGCTGAGCGTCAGACATGACTGAGCGACTTCACTTTCACTTTTCACTTTCATGCATTGGAGAAGGAAATGGCAACCCACTCCAGTGTTCTTGCCTGGAGAATCCCAGGGACGGGGGAGCCTGGTGGGCTGCCGTCTATGGGGTCGCACAGAGTCGGACACGACTGAAGCAACTTAGCAGTAGCAGTAATGATGAAGTGTGAACAAATAAAGAAATAAACAAGCAAACAGGCAAGTCAATAAACCAACCAACCACATAGGAGGATACCAGGCTAGTGCACGCATAAAAGGGAGAAAAAGACATTCACTTTACTGCATTTGGCTATGTCCCTATTGGGTCATCAATAGTGCTTAATTTATCCTTGTTTTACTCTTATTTTCTATAAGTCCTTTGATCTCAGAGGCTTTTAAAAAACTAATTCTAAGTTATGTTGTTTTAAATCTCAATCCGGGCACCTCCTATCCCCAAAGTGCCTCCAAATGTCTTCCCTTTCTCCATCAGTTTTTGCTTTCTTTTGGAGCCCTTGTTGAGAACTTGACAACTCCAGGCACAACACCACACTGGGGGGTGGGGGGGCCAGGTCTTGCTAATGGGGAAAGCTCTTAATGTCATTACTTAGCATCTGGGCTTCCAGAAGTTAATCTTAGGCTCCCTCTGGGATTGGGATACATTAGGATCTGGTTTCATAGTTCACTTGATGTGGTTCATATACAAGTCTTTCCCACAGATTTCTAATGTTAAAGATGATAAAGGGACTGAGTCTTCATTTATGGAATCAAATCCTTAAGTAACAACCACCACTTCTGCAGTAACTCTAAGTGTGGCTTTGTACCTGTATGTTCCCAGTTTTGCTCCGGCCTCATCTCCTGCCAGGTGGTGGAACACTTTCTTATCCTCAGGATATTGGATGCTCCTTCCTGCACCCTACTGTATAATCCTTTTTCTCTGACATTCAGAAGACTTAAGACATAAATAAATGCTTCTGTCTACAATGCTGGAAAGAGTCCTATATATTGCTGAGTCACTCAGTCATTTCGGACTCTTTGTGACCCCATGGACTGTAGCCCGCCAGGCCCCTCTGTCCATGGGATGTCCCAGAGAAGAATACTGGAGTGGGTAGCCATTTCCTTTTCCAGGGGATCTTCCTGACCCAGGGATCGGATCCGCATCTCCTGTGTCTCCTTCATTGGCAGGCAGATTCTTTTTCCACCGAGGCACCTGGAAAGCCCAGGCCTATATTAATCATGCCCCTTCAGTTCTGTTCTCTCCATTCACTGCCTCTGTCACCAAGAATTTTTCTCACTTTCCCCACAAAACTTACAGAGCTACAAATCAAAAAGTACAGGGAAAGAAGAGGTTCTCAGCAGGTTGCAAATATCATATCTCAGTCATTTAGACATTTGTCAGCTCAATAAGCCACAGCCAAGGCTTGGGGAAGAATTACTGGGATGTGACACAGTATGTGGGCTGGAGTTCAAAGAAACTGCTGCCAAAAAGGTCTAAAAGCTCAAAGGAGGTGGCCCACCCCCCAGCGGAGGCACAGAGAGCAAAAGCCAGGTTTGCTTTTGCAAAGAAGGAATGGCAAAAATCAAGCACTTACAAAAATTTCAGTGCAGATGCTGTGGGGAGGGGACCCAGATTTTGTAGGTTTGCTTATTTTTTTCATCTTACTTCATATGTGAGCTAATGACATATTGAAAACAATGGTGAGAAATGAGCGTTCAATGCCCTTCCATATCCTATGTGCTTAGTGGGGAACTCAATGAGTATTTATTAAGCTTGCTGCTGCAGCTGCTGGGCTGCTGCTGCTAAGTCACTTCAGTCATGTCCGACTCTGTGTGACCCCATAGATGGCAGCCTACCAGACTCCCCCGTCCCTGGGATCTCCAGGCAAGAACACTGGAGTGGGTTGCCATTTCCTTCTCCAATGCATAAAAGTGAACAGTGAAAGGGAAGTCGCTCAGTCGTGTCCAACTCTCAGCGACTCCACGGACTGCAGCCTACCAGGCTCCTCCATCCATGGGATTTTCTAGGCAAGAGTACTGGAGTGGGGTGCCATTGCCTTCTCCAGTTATTGAGCTTGACTATAGTGTAAAGTGAAGAAGGCAATGGCACCCCACTCCAGTGTTCTTGCCTGGAGAATCCCAGGGATGGAGGAGCCTGGTGGGCTGCTGTCTATGGGGTCACAAAGAGTCGGACACGACTGACGCAACTTAGCAGCAGCAGCAGCACAGCATAAAGAATCTGTCTGAAACGCAGGAGATACAGGAGATGTGGGTTTGATCCCTGGGTTGGGATGATTCCCTGGAGAAGGGAATGGGAGCCCACTCCAGTATTCTTGCCTGGGAAACCTCATGAACAGGGGAGGCTGGTGGGCTGTAGTCCATGCAGCTGCAGATTCAGACATGACTGAGCATGTGATGGATGATGGATAAAACGGGCAAGAAGGATTCATCTATTTAAAAAAAAGAAATGAAGGACTTCCCTGGCAGTCCAATGGTTAAGACTTCACCTTCCATGCAGAGGGTGCAGGTTTGATCCCTGATGGGGGAGCTAAGATCCTATATGCCTTGTGGCCAAAACACTAAAACATAAAACAAAAGCAGTACAGTCACAAATTCGATAAAAATTTTTTAAATGGTCCACATCAAGAAACATCTTTCAAAAAAAAAAAAGAAAATGACTACAAATTCCTAACTTATCAGATTTTTCTAGATCAGGGTTCAGCAAACTTCTAAGCCCAGCTTGATGTCTGCTTTCTCTTTTTTTTTGGCCACTTTGCACAGCTTGTGGGATCTTAGTTCTCTGACCAGGGACTGAACTCAGGCCCTTGGCAGAGAAAGTGCGGAGTCCTAACCACTGGACCCCTGCTTTTTAAAACTAAGTTATATGGAATCACGGCTACAATCATTCATTTATGTATTGTCCATGGCTGTCTCTGTGTTACAGCAACAGAGTTTGGTCATTGTCACTGTGAGACTCTCAAAGTCTAGAATGTTTACTTTCTGGGTCTTTACAAAAAAAAAAAAAGTTGGCTGGTCTTTGCTCTGGGTGATTAGGCTGACAATTTGAACACACAGCAATAAAATACTGCCATACCCCTCTTTTAGTAAAATGGGGTATCTGCTTCAAAGCTAAGATGAAAGCAGAACTCGACAGCAGAGTCCTCAAACATTTTCAACTTTACAAATTTTCCAGTTTAGGCTTCCAGATTGGTCAGGATAGATATAACTTGTAATGAGACCCTCAGATGCTGAAGCAAGCTACACTTCCATTGTCAAGAGTCTAATAAAAGCAAGCACAGCTTTCAAAAGGTACTTTCTATTTCATTGTGAATTTTAGTTCTCAATAACTCCTTTAAGATTCTTTGCTTGCATAGACAAGTCAAGGGCCTAGAAATGGTTTGGGGTTTTTTGTTTTGTCTTCATTTTTCCTTTTTTTTTTAATCATTTGAGACATAATGCAAGGATGTGGGGGAAATAAAAGAGAAGATAAACATATGAGTAGGAATTTAAGAAATGTCAAGAAAGGGGCTAAGGGAAGAAACGCATCCTCTCAGATACACATTCACTTACTCTGTTGCTTTCTATTAGCTGTAACGTCTAAAACACTATGGTCTGAAGAACATAATCATCTTGGAAATGAAAACACAGCGTCTCACCAGGGTTCTCACTATGAGCATCTATTCTTAGAGTCCTACGTGGTTTAGTCACTAAGTCATGTCCAACTCTCATGACCCCATGGACTACAGCCTGCCAGGCTCCTCTGTCCATGGGATTTTCCAGGCAAGAGTACTGGAGCGGGTTGCCATTTTCTTCTCCAGGGGATCTTCCCAATCCAGGGATCGAACCTGGGTCTCCTGCACTGCAGGCAGATTCTTTACCAACTGAGCCACCAGGGAAACCCTCTTAGAGTCCTAACATCAGTTAGAGGTGGCTGTTACCTGATCATACATTCTCAACAGGTCTGCTGATGAGCAGTGAGCTAGAAGCCCCCACTGCACAAACTATTACCTAGGTGACATCAAGAGGGACTAATCTCATGTAAGTGATGGTTTTCATCCTGAATACTAGAACCATTTCATCTCGCAGGAAGCCAGGGTAAGTCATTTAAATCATAGTTGTTTGGATAAATTATCATTAAACAGTTTCATAACCTCCATCAACCAAGGTTTTCATAGCTTTTCAGATGCACAATAATTAATCCATCTAACAAGTATTTACCAGACATTTAATATACTCAATACACAAACCTTCTTTCATTATTATTAAAGAGGTAGGTGGCTATATATATATATATATATACACACACACACACATCAATGAAGAATACTATATAATAAGAGACAGTATTAATGTAGTGATTCCTGTGTGGATTTGGGGCCAAGCTGGCTTGAGTTCAAATCCCATTTCTCCTGCTTCCTTCCTGTGTGGAACATCTGTTTAGCTCCTCTGTGCCTCAGTTTACTCATCTTTAAGATGGAGATGACGATAAAGCCCCTCATGGGATTGCTACAGCGACTAAAGAAGTTACCAATGTAAAGTATTTAGAGCTATACCTGCCTATAGTAAATGCTCAATGAATACTTAGTGAAGGAACAAAGATGGGGCCATGGAAAACCTGAAGTCCTAGACATGACTTCAAGGGACTTCATTCAATATTACATGTGCTGTCACTGAAAGCTGACCAGAGGGGCAGGTAAACCTGACATTAAATCAAAGTTAAAGGTTGTATCATCAGCATCTCAATCAGAGACCCTATCTCGTCAAACTAGAAATGCTAATAAGATCCACGCTTTCCTTTTTAATTCCCAGATTTCTCAAAACTCTTTCACAAAGCAGCGATTAAGCATCTAATGGTAAAATTGGTTTTTTTAGCTGTACTTTCTGTGATACAATAGTTCTCGTGCTGTTTTAAGTATGAATGTGCTAGTTTATGATAAACTGTGGAAGGAAAGGGCACTGATACATTTCAAGCTGGTTAACCATCATGCATCAAGTGCTGTAACGAAATAAAGTTCCTTGTATTTCAAAAGTTAGAAAAACATAACTAATAGGATGATGCTGCATATGATAATTATGTGCTAAGAAATGCATCTATTATCGTCTTTCCAAAGCTCAAGAAACAGAATTTGGAAGCCTAAGAAATATCCTGTTCGTATTCAGTGTTACTAAGGGAGGAATTTTGGGCAACTCTATTTTGAGGAAACAAAATTAGTCAAAGCTCCATAAACGAGCGTGTCACAGTTCTAAAATGTAGTGCTCTAATAAGTGTTCAAGCCCAATCCTCTGTGCACACTGCAATAGAAATAAAAGTTATCCATTTCCTAACAGATCTGGGGTTGAATCTTACCTCGCCACTGTGTGCAGGTATGCAACCTTGGAAAAGCAAAGTTTGTGAGTCCCGATTTCCTCAATTGTAAGATGGCCACAATAGTTTCTACGCCGTAACAACTGAAAATGAGATTTACATAAAAATACCACGCTTGAAAGCACCTGGCATAGCATGGTGCCTGGGCCGGTGCCATATTAGAGCCAGCGCATGATCTCTGATTGCTACGTTTTCAGGAATTTTCCAAGTCGGTTGTTAAAACACAGCCATAACCGAATACCTTAGATGAAAAACAAAGGTAATAAAAGCTTAAAACCCATTACTTTCTAATTACTTTGCTGTGTTTTACGATTATGTATGCTCTTGAAATCCTTGATATCTATCATATCTGTATGGTGAAAGTGTGTGCTCGTGAGCATTACTTCCTAATTCTGAGTTTAATATTGTCATATCAGTGGCTTGAAATCAGCCAGAGTGGGGATATTTTATACGACAGAAGTGGCCACACACTACAGATTATGGTTGTGTGTATCTACATGTGTGCTGGTTGTATGCATTTATGAGCACACTGCTATATCTGACTGTTCAGTAATACCCTCTCCCTCCCCCCATCCTTCTCGCCTCTTTCGATTCCTTCCCCCACTTTCTTTACCTGCCTTCTCTCTTTCCTCCTTCAATCTCTCCCTTCCTTCCTTCTTAGAAAGTTCTTGGTCCACAGAGCTCACAAATTTCCCCTTCCGTTGCCCTTGTTCTACACCCTTAAGAATAGCAAAGGCCTACGCGGACATGACTGAAACATCTCATCATAAAACCATCTGCCTTGAAACACTTTCTCTTCTTCAGGTTAAAAAAGATGGACTTTTTAATCACAGGACCCTATTTCAAAAATCAGTCTAGCGATTCATTTTAGACCTATTTTATACTCTTGTTCAACCTCTGTGGGTAAGGAGACGGCAGTTGTTACAAAGATTCATTTTCACACTCTTAGTATTAAACAAACCAAAGCATTCCAATTTAGGCAACAAATTCCCTATGTATTCACAGGTATGATCCAGTATCTGAATAATTACCTGGGTACTTTCTTCCACCTCTCTCTCAAGAAATTCAGACTCAGTTCTCAGAACTGTATCTACTGTGTACGTCTTATTCTTTGGAAAGAGAAAAACAAAACGCAAAGAACTTGGGTCTGAGTTAAAGTGTTGGCTCTCTAATGCTTCCATGAATTAAAAAATAAAGTAAAATATATATCATTTGACTAAGAGAGATCAAAAGATAATCTTACCTTGAAATATGCATGAGGTGGAACCAGTGAGTTTTTTTTTTTTTTTCCTTTCTCTTGGATGACTCGCCAAACACATTTATATTTTAGGTTAAAATACATAAATAAATTTTATAATCAAGTACTTTCATATTTCCGCAAATTCCTCACTGATTCAGGAACAGACACTGCTCCATGTAGCAAAAATGATAATGCTCCTCAGTCACATTTCCTGAAAAATTTTTCTTTTGATCTGTTCCTGAAGAAAACGTTTAACTAGAAGATTGGTATTCTATGGGAAAATTCCTTGGAAATTTGCTCTTACACGAACTCCCTTTAACAGGAAGATTATTAAATCATGCCAAAGAAATCAACAAGGGTTTCTTATTGTTGTTCATGGGGTGGCTGTTTAGCTATTATCATTAGTAGTTTCCCATTGCAAGTTTTGCCTCCTTAGCCAGGTAAGAAGCGCAACGTACGACTTCCAGATGCAAACCAGTTATCAGCCTTACAATTCGACTGAAAATTTGTTTAGCTTCTTTGTGAAGTTCCCTAAGGGCAAGGTTACAAGTAGAAACAATAGGGGAGTGAGAGATAAAGGGAGAGGATTTCAAACCACATATTACAAACAGAGAACAGAATCACAGAACGACACCAGGACAGTGGACTCCAAGACAAGATGGCAAGACAGATGTGCCAGACGAGACACACGCTTGACCGCTGTGCCAAGGAAAGCAAGCACAAGAACAGAACCAGACAGAGATGCTGCGAGAGCAGCTCTTGGGGCTGCTGCGTGACCCCATGGAAATCATAATAAAAATGAGGACCCATGAGATTGTAACTACAAAGGAAAGTTACCCCCACGACTCATACACTGGACTTGCTGGGTTAGCCTGGATGTGTCAATTGGATGAAACACAGGAGATGGCGTCATGACAGCCCATGCACTGGTGATGGAGGCCATGGTTAGTTGATTAGCTACAGAACTGTCACGGCATGCCACACAATGATCCTGGGCTTGTCCGGAAATAAAAGATACAACCAATAGTATATATCCGCAATAAAATTCTTTTTATGCCATCTGAAATTTGTGGAGAGGGATGTTTTATTATTATTATCTTTTTCTGACTCACTTGTCCTTTTTTCAATAAAATGCATGGTCATAAAGGGGACAGTAAAGGCAAGTGGCCTGTGCAGATATAAGGAAAAATAAAAAGGAGGAAGGAAGAACATTAAAATAAAATATATATATATATAGTAGAAAGAAGAGGAAAACAAAATGTTTCATTCTTTTATACACAACTTTCTTGGATTTCATTGGGGTTTGTTTTGTTTTGAGCATAAATACTGGAGGGAGACACTGAAGGGGGAAAAATTCGAGATTAGGATGGCAAGAAAAGATTTTGTTGCCTTTGTTGATTTGTATATCTATATAGCTCTCAGTATTGAAAGAATAATGACTCATTAAAGTATAGCAATGAGTTAAAAATAGCCATAATGACCAAAATACTAAATATGAATCAAAACAAAATAAATTGAACCACCAAAAATTCATGCGGCACAAGATGAAGTGAAACAACAGAAAATGTTCTTCAAATATATACAAAGTATATATCTATTTATATATATACACAGGGGTGTGCATATATGGATAGATATATCTGTATAATTTTTTTTCTCCACCCCTCCCAAAGATAATTGAATTATGGAATCATCATTATAATTATGATAAAGAAGAAAACAAAAACCTAAAAAAATTAACATGCTTTTTTGCCAAGTTAAAACAGTATCATGCGTGTCTATGTTGGCGGATGTAAGAATGATGGTGTGAATTTCTGTGTAAACACATGGGTGATGGCAGGGGCTGTTGTTAATCTCTGTTTCCATTAGTCTAATACAACATACTGTGTCTACATATATAAGGAATGATAGGCTACATATTTAGTATACACGCATACATAAATATATATATATATATGTATACACAGTATGTGTACTGGGGCTTATGGGAGAAAAAACAGAGAACACAAAGAATCAAAGAAAACCCATTAAAAATCTCTCTTTTTAAAACCCAATCCCTCTTTATTTAATCGTTTTCTCAGGGAGGGGGGACTTGCTTAATGATTGCATTAAGCTCACTCCTTATCAACTACTTGCATTGGCATTTGAAATCAGGAAGTTCTCATGAGTCTGGCTTAAAATTCTTTCAACCTGCCCATCCTTTGCCTATTACCTAAGAAGCTCTAGGTAATACTGTATATGTTCAGCACTAATTTTTCAATCATAATGAGTCAGAAATTCTGTGCCCCCAACTTAAGGTGTAGAAGCAAGCTCTCTGGGGTTAAATGGTGCTTCGCAAGTTGACATGCTGTGTGATTTTTCCTGCCTGACCTTGGGCGGGTATGCTAAGTGCGGAATTAGAGACCTCTGCTTCCAGTACTGATAACATTCCAGGCATTTCCATTCATTGTCTACATTGTTTCTTTTCTTTTTACCCCTCCTTTCCTTTTATTTCTCTTAGTTTTGTATCTGACTTCCCTAATAGACTATGAACTCCTGGAAAGGGTCTCCTGTTTTGTTTTCCTGGTATTTACTCTCCTGTCTATACATAGTAGTCACTAAAGATTATCGTATAAATAAGTGATTTATTAAACTATCAAATGGAAAGTTACATGTTGATATTATTGATCTCTTTTCCTTTTCAACATCACCAAAAAATCTTGGGTAATGGAGATAAACAGAATTTTGTTTTCATTTGAATCGTTTTTGTTATTAGATTTATTTGTTTTGGTTATAAAATCTATGATAATGATAAATCCATGAACACATTTTATGTACACCATTCCTGTACTATCAAGTGCCTAATTGCCAATTAGTAGATTTTTCTATACTTATATTTTTATTCTTGTTCTAATTTTCAAAGCATTTTACCATTAGGGATTTAAAGGCCACATATTGCTTAAAAATTAGATTGGGCTAGGATGGAGTTGTGGAGAAGGCAATGGCACCCCACTCCAGTACTCCTGCCTGGAAAATCCCATGGACAGAGGAGCTTGGTAGGCTGCAGTCCATGGGGTCACGAAGAGTCGGACGGAACTGAGCAACTTCACTTTCACTGAAGGAAATGGCAGCCCACTCCAGTGTTCTTGCCTGGAGAATCCCAGGGAGGGGGGTGCCTGGTGGGCTGCCGTCTATGGGGTCGCACAGAGTTGGACACAACTGAAGCGACTTAGCAGCAGTAGCAGCTGCATGATGGAGATGGGTTATAAAAAAGTAATACAAATTATCACTAAGTGAGTTAATGAATAAAGACAGAAACTATCCCATTAAATTAAGAATGCTATACACCCATGAATGTAATCTATTTAAAAACTGGCAGGACTTAGACTAGGTCTACATATGTGAATAGTTGCTTGCTTTATGTACATTGGACATGTATTATAGCTCAGATCTAACACATGTCCACAGTCAATAATGATTCCTTAATGAAATTTACATCTATTTATATTCCTCTTCCCAAAGCTAAAGCATTTCTAAGATTACTTCTATTTTACCTTTATTCAAAATATTTTTAAGCAGACCCTAAAATTCAAGGTGAATTCTGGGCACTGTGATACTCAGACATTCCTACAGCATTTTAAAACTATAATTTTATTTATATTTATTTATCTTTGGCTGTGCTGAGTCTTCATCACTGCACGGGCTTTTTCTCTACTTGGGTGAGTGGGGGTTTCTCTCTAGGTGTGGTGTGCAGGCTTCTCATTGTGGTGGTGTCTCTTGTTTAGAAGCGTGGG
>NW_011494773.1:4249865-4265192 GCF_000754665.1 Bison bison bison | reverse complement strand
CAGCAGTTACAGCTCCCAGGCTCTAGAGCACAGTCTTAATAGCTGTGGTGCACAGGCTGAGTTACTCTACAACAAGTGGGATCTTCCTGGATAAGGGCTCGAATCCCTGTCTCTCGCACTGGAAGGCAGATTCTTTACCACTGAGCCACCAGGGAAGCTCAATGGCATTTTATTTAGGCATTTACTATTCTACCATGCACTGAATAGCAACATATTCTATTTACCAATCATGAGTTTCCATATGGAAAAATCTAAAATTAAATAAAAATCAATTTCTTTGTAATAAAAATGTACAAGTTGATAACTCTTGGAGCTTGCTAGAGCCACTAATGACAAAATGCATTTCTGTAAACCCTGAAGATTACCAACATCCTAGTTAAGGTTGATAATCAGCACATTTATTATTTTTCCTCTATGAATTCTGAAAAATAATGCTCTCTTTCTTCCTATCCTTTATTAGAAAACTATTACTGTCTTAACACTTCAGTTGCACTTTCCGCAACGTCCCAGCGAATAAAAACTCTAACGATTTGGTGAGCTTTTAACAATTCAGTGCCAGATTTCCATATTATAAATACTTTACTGATGCACCTCAAACTGATAAAGACTAAGAACCCAGTTCCACCTGGAGAACATAAATATGGGTAAATTCTTGGTGTTTCACCAAATTTAAATTTCCCTATAATGAGTTGGATATTATAGTGTGACTAACAAAGAGGAACAAAGCAGCCATAACACCGAATGCAAATGTGAGGATTGTAGATTTGAGGAGTAAAAATACATCTGAGAATCACTCTGGGAGTAGTAACTATTTTGTGATCTCAGATTATTGTCATTAGTTTAAACATCTCCCTCAATCCCACCATTATGGAAGTTGTTTAGTACAGTCCTATTGATGGATGAATGTGTTTGATCTTCACTTCCTGTTACTGTCTGCCCTCTGGTGGAAGTGCTGGTCTCTTGAGATGTGATCAAAGGACATTTAAGATCAGTGGAGGCAAGAAACCTGGCTAATTGACAACTAGAAACATGTATCCCTGGATAATGGCTGGATGAATCAATATAGTTGTTAATTACTGCCATACCCACTGCTCAGGTGTAAAAGGCATTTCTTTTTATTTTTTTTTCCTCTGCTCTATAAACCCTGCTCCCAGGATTTTTCCAATCTTAAGATCATAAAACACAAAATTCAGACAATTGGTAGTTTTTAATTATGCAAAAGCCAATCTGACAATGCATTCATTTTGATGGTTTTTTATTTTTTTCCTAAAGATGGAGACACTAGGCATAGAAGTTGGGAGAGGGAGAGAGAAGGAATGAAAAGTGAATTCTATCACTTTGAATTTTAGAATCCATTCCCATATTTTAGATCATGGAGGCAATCTTACTAAAGATCTTAATTTTTATTTGACTTCCACAATCACATGCTGCTGCTGCTGCTAAGTCGCTTCAGTCATGTCCGACTCTGTGTGACCCCATAGATGGCAGCCCACCAGGCTCCCCCATCCCTGGGATTCTCCAGGAAAGAACACTGGAGTGGGTTGCCATTTTTTTCTTCTCCAATGCATGAAAATGAAAAGTGAAAGTGAAGTGGCTCAGTTGTGTCCGACTCTTTGCGACCCCATGGACTGCAGCCCACCAGGCTCCTCCGTCCATGGGATTTTCCGGGCAAGAGTACTGGAGCGGGCTGCCATCGCCTTCTCTGTGAGAGAATCCTATTTCCTAGCTATTTGAATTCATAGTTATTTGAATCCTCTCCAGCTTGTTTATTTTGTTGTTGTTGCTGTTGTTGTTGATTACAAAGAGGTAATCAACAATGAAATATGCATTTACTGCAGAATTTAATATCAATAGAAGTATAGTTGGGAGGAGAGGCATTTATATGCAAAGACACAAATCTGAACTATTAAATACTTCTTTTGTAGGGGACACAATTACTGTTTACACATTAGGAAAGATAAAATCCTGATCCTCAACTTTAGGTACTTAGATAGCTATTCAAATATTCTGAATATTTTTATTGCTACAGATGGACTCATTATGATTTAATAGTTCACAATTTCAATTCTGGGTTCTCAAAGCAAATGTTCAGAAAATGAAATTTTCCCTGCAACTCACTATAAAATGGTCTAATTCTCAGCAAAAGAAGGGATGTAGTAGAGAATTGTTTTTGCTAAAGAAATGTGGATTTTGTTAGGGTGATACTTACTTGTATGAAATCATATATTTTAAATAATTCAACAGGTTTCATTTAGTTGTTCAAAGGGAGATGAAGAGAGAGGTATGAAAAATCTCCAATTTTAATTTAAGGTTATGAGGTATTTTGAGAATCATATAAATCCAGTCAGCAAATAGTAATTGAGATTTCACTCTGTGTCTTGCTCTCATGATTTAGCCTTTTTAAAAAACTTATTACGTATGTTCCAGCAAACACATACAGAGAAAATCTGAGATCTAATGGATTTACGAGGTTTCTAGACTCATCGGCCAAGCTAAAAAACTGTAAGTGGTCCCTAAACATGATATGACTAAGCTACACCAAACCAGGGTGATCCCTAAATGCCAAAGTGGGTTGTCAGTATAGAAGTCATTCGCTTACATCTGGCTCAAAACCAGCAGCAATAAAGTCCATTTTGTTTTAAATAAAATTAAATAGGAAAAATCATTTCATTTAAAATTTGATGCCCACATGAAAACAAAAGTTGTTGAATATAACATATACTAGACTGCCCAAATTTATGAAAAGCAAGAGCATCTAATGGACCTAAATTAATCAGGAAAGAACTTGCAGAAGTGAAATGCCTTATAACTGAGAGAGCCTAGAAAATTATAAATTGGCTAACACAGAGAAGATAAGGTAATTTCAAGTATGACACAAGATTAGCCAAAGTTAGTGTATTTACAGTAAACATCAGGTCTAGAAGAGAATAAAATTTTAGAAACTGAGGTAGTGAATTAGAAGGTTCAAAACTAGAATTTTAATCGCAGTATTTGCATAGAATCTCAGGGCTAGCAATTTACTTCAAAGTTATGTAAAAGTCAGCATTATCTACTGTTGCATGGGCAACAGAAGACTTCTCTTCAGGCAGTGCAAAATCTAGCCATGGAAACAACTGGCTTGAATGCTTCTGATTTTTAATCTTCATTATTTCTGGAAAATCTGAGGGCTATAGAGATATTTCTCATACAATGCTAAAAAGAACTTGATAGCTCTATGCATGTAATCTTCATCAGTATTAATCAGGCCCCCAAGGCAAAGCCTCTGCATCAACAGGAATATCTATCTCCTTCTTGCATTAAATATGCCTCTGACTTTTCCCCTGTGCATCTGAATCCCTTACCAGGAATACTTTATGGAGTTAAATTTAGAAAGAAGAAACATTCATTCTTCAACTGTGATCAGTTAAATAATCCTGGGCAAAGGATATTAATACCAGTCTCTTAGCTGGTATGTTAACTCCTTTGGGATGGGCTCTCTGTTACCTGCTTTATTTATATATTCCCTCCCATCCTCCCTTGCAGAACACAACAGATTGTTTTAAAAATTGTTTTTATTCCGCTACCTGCCCCGTGTAATTATATCACTCAAGAAATGCTGGTATTGAATTTCTGTCCTCTGCTTTTGAATCAGATGAAACACCTGCATAGCCACTAAAAAAGAAAACGGACTTAGTCTGGGGCTTTTCAGGTTTTGGCCTGTTTATGTTCGATACCAAATGGTAACCAAATTATACTCACAACCTGGGCAGCTGCAGATCTCATGAATCAGAGATCTAGAAAAGCCCTCTGTCTTCTGATGGATGTTGCTATGGAGATGTCTGTTGTGTGTGTGTATGTTCGGGTGTGGAGGTAGTAGGGAAGACAGGCGTGATGATTCAGAGCGATCAAGTCTGGATTTTATCGTCTAAAGATCTGATAAACATTGTTGCATAGATATCACTGCTATGAAAGCAAGAAAACCAGATAAAGGGTAAATAGGGAATCCAAATTAAAGTCTAAGTATCTTAAATTATTGGCCCCAATCAATTAATTTAACATACATCTTGGAGATCATGCCATATTCATAGCTAAATTCTTAATATCTTACACATACCTGGCATACACCAAGGACCCTCAAAAAATATTTGTTGAACTGAATTCTGCGGGAGAGGTAGTTTAGATAGTAAAGCTCTATATTATATTTTCCAACAGTTCATTTGTGAAAACCCTTAGAACAGGAAGGATTCAAATCTGGAGATGCACTGTATCCTGCCTGAGGGCTCAGCAATATTTATTAAATGAATGAATGAAAATCTGTTCTGGTATGGACTGGAAGAATCCTCCCTTTATAGTTAAAACTTCACTTAATACCATATTATGACTCAAAGTCTGAAAAAAAATCTGACTAACCAGGTCACACTTACTTTCCTCCCACACAACTGAGCTTCCAAAGAAATGGAACACACTCCAGAAAGAAAAGGCCCGACATATCACTGCTTTGTCCCTATGCTAAGAACAGAAACCCAGAGAACTTCCTGTATCCAAAGCCACTTGCCAGACACCAAGCAGTCAGTCTTCTACAAAATCTGTAAATCATTTTAGCATAACAAATGAAAGATTTTACTTTTGTTATACTAATATTTTTTCATGAATCTTATAAATTTCTCTAGAATTAACAAACAACAACAAAAAAAATGTTTAACGGCTCTCCTTTTCTTTTAAAGAAAAGGAAAATGAAAATAAAGTAACCCGAACAATCAACTAGAAAATTCTATTTATTTCTCTTAGCCTTTGAAGAAATAAGATCCTAACCCAACTCCAGCTTTGAAATGCTATTAAACATACACAGACATTCGATGATATCTGTTCTCTATTATATATACAAATGTAAATTTTTAACTTATAGCAAGTCTCAAAACAGACGACTTGGGAAAGTTGATAGGAAATAATTAGGGACTGCAGTTGCCTACTGGACATTATATCGTATATAGCTCACTATAAAGAAAGACCATAAAACATTGAATGTATCTGGGTGCACATGGGGAACACATTGAAGCTGCTAATTGCCAAAGTCCTCTCAACTTCAGCACAGTAGATACATTTGGAAGCATCACAGCCGCTGACATGGCATGGTTCTGTGCTAATTTTGTGTTTACTATGCTATACTGCTGCACAAATTCTCTAAACACACAATGAACAAAATTAGTATAAATATAATACCATGTTAACTGCTGTTGAAATCCCATGGAAAAAAAAAAATGTTTTTTGCTTGTTTGGTTTTGGTTTGGTTTGGTTTGCCACTTAAGAGTTAGAATAGTTCATGAGGATTAAATGACTTTTGTGGCTCCACTTTGGCTTTATGTTTTTGCTTTTTTGTTGTTTTTGATGTCAATCCAATATAGAAGTCTTCATGCCCTCACCCCCTGTCAATTTCATAGATTCCACTGGCTGCTACATATTTTCTGTTTCTTCTGGCGGTTAATCTGGGTGTCTAACTGCTCACTGTTAAGTCCGATTGAGTTTTCTTTAGCTAGTCAAGGAACTGACTTTAAATTTCCCCGGGGTCTTATGGCTCCTTCCATGGGATTTGATGCTTTCGACTGCACAGTGATATTTATATATGTATTTGCATACATATATAGATATAGGAAATACACACACTAACACACTATAATATATATAAAACACATGTATATTCACATATATGTATGTATTGTTTTTTGCAAATGAAAAAATAAAGCAAGCAAAACAAGACTGACCTAACCTACCTGTACTCGGCTCGCATTCAACGAAGTCTTCGTCATCGCTTGAACATTCAGCAGATGAAACAAGGTCATCTGATGTTGGCTGTGCGTGTCAAAGAAAAAATAATGAGATGGGGGCAGAGAGAGAGAGATAAGGAAACCAATGAACAAAAGCACCAAAGACTCATCATTGTGTCCTGCCTCAATCACCATTACTGTCTCTCTTCTCTAAAGAGGGCATGCTGTAGGGTAGAGAATTTTAACTCCTGTGTAGCTGTGGATGGCTCTGGGTCCAGACACTCTGGGTGGGTCTCATGGGAAGCTGAGTAACCCAAGGTGGTTCCAGGAGGCTCAAGCCTATCCCATCCCTGTAGATCACATTTGCAGCCTGACTCTATCCTGACTTTAATTTCAATTTTGAGAATCAGAAGGGCAGGAGAAGGGCTATTGCAGGTGGTGGCAAGAGAGCAAGCCAGCACAGAAACGCTCGGCAGCGTGGAGAGAGTTTCAGTGCATATGGTGTGCAGTCTCAAGTGTATGATTTGGTGGTCGCCAATCCATAGGCTGGCGTAATTAATGAACGCCGCGGAAGGCAGTCTGTTCGGGGATAGCATAATGACTTCTCTTGCCATCAGCGATTTCTTCATGTAATTGCTGCAATTAGCTGAATTAGTAATGTGGACCAGTAGACAGACACTACAAGACAGCCTCTGGACACAGGTAAGGCTGTATCTGAAAAGAGCACAAAATTTCTGATTGTAACAGTGGTAATTCAATTTGAGACTTTTTTTTTTCTATTGAATCCTGAAAAAATTACCCAAAGACAGGGAATCTGCTGCTGCAAGAAATATAAAGGACTGTGGGCATGGTCAGTGAGAAGGGCCCTTGCTAGACAGTAAATAAGACTACTTTCTGTACCTGGTATATCCTACATGCACGATAAATACTCTTTAAATCAACCCATCAATCATTAATCTACAGCTCTCGTCTAAAAACCAAACTTTTGCCCTACTTTGTGCATGAGTATTCAAAACACAGCAGTTGTTCAATGAATGCTCATTGTTTTCTACTTCCTGATGTTCATAGTATTAACTGACTTGCTAGTCTTATTATTCCCAAGGCACTGAAGTCTCAATCCATATTCAAGAGGAAAAGCAATTACCACTCAGATGCTCTGCTAGACACATATACAGGCTTACTAGTTATAGTTATTACTAATTAATGAGACACAATTCTCACACTGATCCTTCGGGACAGGGATGATTATTATACTTTTAAAGAGAACTGAAGTTCAGAGAGGTTAAGTGAGTTGCTAAAAGACTCACAGCTGGTAAAACACATAGTGAAGGTCTGAACACGTGCATCTTATTTAAAAGTGGCATTTGTAGCTCCTGTAGGCTTCTTGCGTCCCCTTCTTACAGGATGCTATGGACCGAACTGTGTCCTCTCCCAAATTCGTATATTGAAGTTCTAACCCCCTTGTACCTCAGAATGTGACTGGTATTTGGAGATGGGGTCTTTAAAGAGGTAATGAAGTTAAAAGGAGGTCATTTGGGTAAGTAAATCCAACATGACTGCTCTCCTTGCAAAAAGAAGTGATTGTCACACACACACACACACACACACACACACACACACACAGAGGAGACCATGGGAAGGCACAGGGGAAAGACAGCCATCTATAAGCCAGGGGAGAGGCCTCAGGAGAAACTGGACCCCTGACAGCTTGACTTCAGAATACCAACTTCTGGAGCTGTGAAAAAATAAATCCCCCTTGTTTAAGCCACTCTGTCTGTGGTCCTTTGGTATGGCAGCCCTAGAAAATGAATACGCATGACAACCCATAAGCTTAGTGTTTCCAGACAATGTCCTTCTTGAAATAGACATAAGAGGCGTAGAATCGCTGAACACAGCAAAGCACAGTAGAAAAACCACATTAGGTAATTGATTTCGCTTAATTGACAGTGGCAGAGAGGTGCCTTAAACCACGTTCTTGATCTTTATTCTACACTTGTCAAGGAGATACTTCAACCCCTGCTCTCCTCCTCAAAGTTAATAGAAAACTATTTTTCAAACATTCTATTTTTATTTTCAATTTTCAAGACACTAGTGACATGTACATTTCACTTCCAGCAACTGATGCTGGCATTTGTATCCTGGAGTATCACCATTTGTGTCAGAGATCATAAGCTCACTCTTCTGGAGTTTCTGGCTGTGATAGGGCCAGTACATGTCCATTTCCCATCATTTAGGGAAGGGAGGTGGTAAGAGAATAAATATTAGCTGTGCAGATGCAAAGGTTAAATATAGGGGAAAGGCCACATTTCTCCCAGCAATCCTGATTCCAGCTTGTGATTCATCCAGCCTGGCATTTCGCATGATGTACCCTGCATATAAGCCAAAGAAGCAGGGTGACAATATACCATCTTGACAGGCCCATTTACCAGTTTTGAACCAGATTGCCAGGAGGAATATCAACAACCTCAGACATGCAGATGATACCATTCTAATGGCAGAAAGCAAAGAGGAACTAAAGAGACTCTTGATAAGAATGAAAGTGAAATAGTTGGTTCAAAATTCAACATTCAAAAAAAGAAGAACATGGCATCCAGTCCCATCACTTCATGGCAAATAGAAGGGGAAAAAGTGGAAACAGTGACAAATTTTATTTTCTCGGGTTCCAAATTAACTGTGGACAGTAACTGCAGTCGTGAACTTGAAAGACAGTTGCTCCTTGGAAGCAAAGCTATGACAAACCCAGATGGTGTATTAAAAAGCAGAAACATCACTTTGCTGGCAAAGTACAGTCACAGCTATGGTTTTTCCAGTAGTCACGTATGGATGTGAACTGGACCATAAAGAAGGTTGAGCTCCAGAGAACTGATGCTTTTGAACTGTGATGTTGGAGAAGACTCTTGAGAGCCCCTGGGACTGCAAGGAGATCAAACCAGTCAGTGCTAAAGTAATCAACTCTGAATATTCATTGGAAGGACTGATGCTAAAGCTGAAGCTCCAGTACTTTGGCCATCTGATGTGAAGAGCCAACGTATTGGAAAAAGACCCTGATGCTGGGAAAGATTAAAGGCAAAAGGAGAAGGGGATGACAGAGGATGAGATGGTTAGATAGCAAGCACAGACTCAATGGACATGCATCTGAGCAAACTCTGGGAGACAGTGAAGGACAGGGAAGCCCGACGTGCTGCCGTCCACGGGGCCACAGAGTCAAACGTGGCTGAGCGACTAAACAACGATGATAACACAATCATTGATAGTTCTAAGGCATGTGTTTTCTGTGGGGATGACACCACTCAGCAATAGTTGGTTGTGGGCAAAAGGGGGAAGATCTTAAATATGGAAATGGCTTGTGACCTGCCAAGGGCCACAGTTCTTAAACAAATATACTGTATACCTGATAGGAGAAGGCAATGGCACCCCACTCCAGTGTTCTTGCCTGGAGAACCCCAGGGATGGGGGAGCCTGGTGGGCTGCCATCTATGGGGTCACAAAGAGTCAGACATGACTGCAGTGACTTAGCAGCAGCAGCAGTATACCTGATATTAAGATTTTATGGAAAAGAGCACTTGAGAGGGAATGGCCTAAAAATCTCCTTAAGATTGATAACACATTTCTAACATGTAATCAATTGGAAATTAATTGTTGGTGACTTGATTATAAGAACCTTACAGAATGGCCCATATAGGGCTTAACTAGCTTTGGTCACTGGAAATGAATGAAAACTGCTGAGTTAATGAAAATCTAGCAAGTTCACCTTAAGAATTGAAGGTCAGGTAATAAAGTTTAAAAAGGCCACTGAGCAAATGTATGAAAAGAACGCAAAACTTCAAGAGAAACCAAAAAGGTGTTAACATATTAGGGGAATCTTTAACATTGTAAAAACTAACTGAATTTTTATCAGCCAAAAAAACAATGCAAAGTTGTTTTTTTGTTTTCGTTTGGTTTTTAAGATAAGTACTAGGCTCTGCAGTTGAAGACAATTTCTTCACTTTGCTCTTGGCTTCCTCTTAAATATGGAAATGGCTTGTGACCTGCCAAGGGCCCACAGCACTTAAACAGGCCCACAGCCTCCTCCAACACTACAAAAATTCTCCCCGCTGTGGTTTAAGTGACACTGTCCCCAGCCCCTATTCCCCTTCTCCATCACTACCTCCATTTCTGTGCGCACAATGGGCCCCTAACCCCCAGGGCAGGCCCCACATCTATACTCACCCATATCCTCACTCCTCTTCTTTCAGTGAAGTGAACTGGCCATGCCCCTCTTCCCAGAGATTTTTTTCTTTTTTTTAATATGTGTATGGATGAGAACAATGTTCCTTCCAGACAACAGAAGCACATTTTGCCAGAAGCTCCTATGCATGGTGTCTAAGAACTGGAGACGACAGGCCGTGAAGAGTGGGCCTGCCTCTAGACAGTATAGTTGGCAAATCCCAGCTCCTAAACATACAGTCTGTGAGCTGGGAGAGCCAGTTACTTCCCCTCTTCAGACCTCAATTACTTTCATCTCTAAACTGGGATGAATAGAGCCTTTTGTCATCACCTGGGCACGTGATGTAAAAGTAATGTTAAAAGTGAGACTCTGTTTCTGGCATATGGTACATGCTCAATAAACATTACAACTAGCTAACTCAATCAACCAGTCAATCAACAGGGACATGGAAACTGGTCCCTACTCCTAATTTACATAGATTCGCTATCTGCCTTTGCATTCTATCTTTACTGATTTATCCCCCATTAGAACTGCTCTTCCTTGTTGATAATTCCTGACCTCCACTAGTGATAAAAACACCATTTCTGGTTGGATCAGCCATGAAGAGTGGTCAAGAAAAATATACTGAAGAGCATGCCAAGAGAGCTTAAAAGTTTACTGGAAGATGAAGTCAGTTTCCAAGGGCTGTAGGTCCAGACATTCTGCAAGGGTCTTATATGAATTCAACCCTTTCCTTTCTGTCTCTCAAACTTCACCATCACCATTTATGGCCACAGCCACTGAAATCCCCAAAGCAATTACAAATATCGCAACCCCCTCCTTGCCCATTGTGGAAAACAATGTTTATCTGGAGAACCTGGCATTGGATACAGCCATGCCTGCCACAGAACACCATGACCCTCTGCCAGGGGCAGCAAGCTTTGATTTGCAAAAGGCAGGATTAAGATCACTATATCTAGGGATTAAAAAAAAAAAAAAAACTTCTGTGTCTAGCTACCTGAAAAAAACAGCAAAAATGACAAACCAAGGCTTTTGGATATACACTCAGGATCACATCCTAAAGTAATGTCTATTTGATTCAAAATTACTCTCAGAAAACCCAAGGCTTTTAGGAGCTTTTAATATTTCTTATCTGTGCCTTTCCTCAGTTATAAGCGAATGCAAGGTCTGACTCTTACCCTTGGAAGAAAAGGCACATTTCTTTAACTATTGGTTCCCATGGGTGGTGGAGTACGTTTGACTATTGCAATATTACACAGACTCTGGATACACCTATCACAGGCATTTAGAATGGAACTATGGACTTTTTTCCTTAAATAAAATGTAGTAGCCCTAGGCTGTGTGTATGTGTGTGTGTGTTTGTGTGTGTGAGAGAGAGAGAGAGAGAGAGAGTGTGTGTTGGTGAGTGTATCTGTTTTCTTACAATCATAGTCATTTTTCATTAATATTCATAATTCTTTCGAAAGAAGAGCAGTTAGTACTCTTGAGAGGAAAAAGATATTTGAACTCTCTGAAATCAGGCCTATTAATTTACTACTTAAACACTTGCTATATTCAGGCTTTGTGCTAAGCAGTTAACACATATTAATCTTCAGTACTCATAATAACCAAGGGTAGAGATATTTTAAAGACATCTGCTATTTCTAACTGCCCACCAGCCACACTTCTCAAATAGCAGTGTTGCCTTAGGAACTTTCTCTATTTGTGTCCTTGTGTGAGAAATGTTCATCAGGGTGCCTTGCGTGTCATCTTAACATTTTTTATCCTCACAATGATTGTCTAAAACTCTCATAATTCCCAATGGCTAATCACTGCAGATGGTGACTGCAGCCATGAAATTAAAAGATGCTTACTCCTTGGAAGAAAAGTTATGGCCAACCTAGATAGTATACTGAAAAGCAGAGACATTACTTTGCCAACAAAGGTCTGTCTAGTCAAGGCTATGGTTTTTCCAGTGGTCATGTATGGATGTGAGAGTTGGACTGTGAAGAAGGCTGAGCCCCGAAGAATTGATGCGTTTGAACTGTGGTGTTGGAGAAGACTCTTGAGAGTCCTTTGGACTGCAAGGAGATCCATCCAGTCCATTCTGAAGGAGATCAGCCCTGGGATTTCTTTGGAAGGAATGATGCTAAAGCTGAAACTCCAGTACTTTAGCCACCTCATGCGAAGAGTTGACTCACTGGAAAAGACTCTGATGCTGGGAGGGATTGGGGGCAGGAGGAGAAGGGAATGACAGAGGATGAGATGGCTGGATGGCATCACTGACTCGATGGACGTGAGTCTGAGTAAACTCTGGGAGTTGGTGATGGACAGGGAGGCCTGGCGTGCTGCGATTCATGGGGTCGCAAAGAGTCGGACACAACTGAGCAACTGAACTGAACTGAACTGAAGCTTAAAGTGTTTACATACTGGGGTTCCTATATGTCAAATATCAACATTATCTGTAAGTCAGATAATGTTTCCTTATCTGACTTACTTCAAGGAAGACTAGAAGATCCATAAACAGTCCCCAGTCAGTTTTTCAGTGGCTGAGTGATTAGATCCACCTTCAGCGATAACTATATCATCAGTTTTTCAGTGGCTGAGTGATTAGATCCACCTTCAGGTAACTATATCATCAAGGTGCTTTTCCATTCATTCACTCATTCCTTCACTAATACCTGATTAATATATTTTATTGCTATATTATATATAATACATTAATGCAGTATATATTAGCAGTATCATTTTATTACTGTATCATTTATTAATATTCATGCCATTTAATAAATATCTATTGACCACCTATGTGTCAAGCCTTGTAGCAGTAGGGATAAAGCGATAGACAAAGCAGTTTTTTTTCCCTGGGAATTCTCAGTCTCTGAAGAGCCTGTCTGCTAAACGGGCAAACCTGACAGAGCAAACTGGACGCTTTGACAAGAGGCAGCAGCAGGTACTAAGGGAGCAAATCACAGGGGAAGAGAGAGAGCTCCTAGGCCAAGGAGGATGTGGAAGTGAGCCCTCGGGGACAGGCAGCAGCGAAGCAGGGGAAAGCTGAGAGCTTTGAAGAGGAGAAGGGCATCCTAGGTGAAATCGACAGTCTTTGCAAAGGCTCAGAGACATGAAAAAGCACAGTTTATTTGTATACCCGCGAGTAGTACAGGGCAACTAGAGTGAAGAGGCGTCCCAGGATGACAGGATGACAGCTCCCTGAGTTATCGCGCTGTTCTTGCAAACTTGGATAATAAGCGTGAATTTAATATCCTGCCCTCCCGGACGCCTCTCCTTCTTCCCTTCCCCACACCTCACCGGTGTCATCTGTCACATTTCCTTAGGGAGTGGATACACGTGGTTTCAGAACACAGGCCTGAGTCTGACTGCACCATCCCCACCCCAGCCACTATGCAGATGAAAGACCTTTACTCACCTTCTCAAGGGGAGGAAAATATACTTCTGTCTCAATATATTAGCTAAGTCCTATATTAAAAATAATAATTCACACTACCCAGTTTTAAAATATGTATTTCATATTTTTAATCCACATGTTGAAAGTACTTGGTTTTGTATTAGGACTCATAAAACTAAAGATAGGTATTATAATAACTTTCAATAAAATATCTCTCTGGCAGGAGCCCTCTTTATTCCTTTCCTGAAAGATTTTTTATTGCATTTATATTCTTTTTTTTACCCCCTACCAATGTTTATTGAAATTACCTTAGAATAAACTGGGACAGAAAAAAGCTCAAAACTCTGTCCACCCAAGTATATTTATAGGTATATTTACTTTCAATTCCCTCAGTTTCACAAGCCTGGCTTCTCATTTTCCACCAATGAGTTATTGTTTCTATAATCACCTGTTTCTAATTATTTACTCTGAAAGGCCCTACCTCATCTCAGTATAGGGATGGTTCCACACCATTCTTCATTGTTATTCATTATTTGGCACTGAGAAAAATATCTGCTGCCATGGTCTGAACAGTTTAAGAGAGTTTCACTCCTCTCCCTCCTTACTGCCCAGGTACCTATGTGTGATTTCAAAATTCCAGCCTTTAGCCCTTTATCTTTTACTAAGAATAAGCTAATCATTTTTGGGGGAGGGGGGTGGAAATAATCATTTTCTTCAACCCAGCTCCTTGGAAGCACGGTTATTTGACCGAGATTAAATGCAAGATAAAATAAGTCCTGCCACAGAACAGCTTTATGAAATTATAAATAACGCACTCAAGAATGATGATCGCTTTTCTTCCAGTGAAAAAGGAAAAGAGAAAGGCCCATAAATATTCTGAAGTCCCACAGAAAACAGCCATACATCTCTGCAGCTGCTTCATGCTAAAAAGAATTAAATTCCTTCCAATGCTTGGTGTTTTAGTTTTCTTGTCTCCATACTTCCACTCTGAGATGGAGCTGGAGTTCAGTATCTCATATGACAGAAGGTCTCACTATATTTAAAAAAAAAAAAAGAATGTCTGGGATACTTTTAATTAAATAAGAACTCTAGATCAATCAGTAATCTTTAATGATATTTGAAAAGTTTGACCACCTCAATTTAAATGTATTTACTAAGCTATTCTTCATCAAACCGTTGCCACTGCATAGTTCAACCTTTGAGCACTGCTAGTAGATCCCCCTCCCCATTACACACACAAACTACTGGATGAGTTTTAGACTGCACCAAAGGTGAAACCCTGCAAGTTGGGCAAATTTGTTAGAAGTGATTATCTCATCCCTCTCTTCTTCACCATCAACCCCACCACTTCCTTCAGTTCAAACCCAGTCCTAAAACAGTCCTTAAAGCATGGTAAGATTGTATGGGCATGATTATCTCTACCTCACTTTATTTTTTAAAGAGTTTTTTGATGTGGCCCATTTGTGAAGTCTTTGTTGAATAGGTTACAATATTGCTTCTGTTTAATGTTTTGGTTTTTTGGCCAGGAGGCATGTGGGATCTTATTTCCCTGAACAGGGATCAAACACACACCCTCTGCATTGGAAGGCAAAGTCCCAACCACTGGACCACCAGAGAAGTCCTTATATCCTCACTTTATTTTTAACATCCTCTTTATAGTCATCTTCAAAAGAAGCAACCAATACCATGATGAGAAAATGAAATAAATCATTTGAACTTGTCATACTCAAGTGTAAAAGACAGGGGCATGTCATGAGGCAGGTTCAGAAAAACAAAAACAAAAGGTCAAAGTTCAGCCTGGAGAGGACACTTTCTGAATAACCCTTGAGCCCCACCTCTGTGTAGGTATCTTTATTGGAACCACACTGAGTTTTATTTTTTTCAAACTTTTTATTTTGTCTTGGGATATAGCTGCTTAACAGTGTTGTGATTGTTTCAGGTGAACAGCAAAGGGACTCAGGGATACATACACATGTATCCATTCTCCCCCAAAC
>NW_011494773.1:4213729-4249747 GCF_000754665.1 Bison bison bison | reverse complement strand
TTTTCAAGACATTACTTTCTTCTATCTGGAGATAGCCCCTTGCCAAGTAAGATACGACTACACACATATTTTACTTGGCTCATATTTCCTTAGAATGAGAAGGTTTTAAGAGAATTGACCTGGGCTACAGACATTGCATTCAGCATGACCAAATTAGTTAATTAAAACTAAGCTCTGTCAGAAAACTGAATATAAAAAATAAAAGCAAGCAACAAACCAAGAAAACCCTCATTTTTCTGGATATATGATTTTATAGATGTATGTAATTACTCATTCAATCAGTCTTCCCTCAACAAATGTCAACAACAGCCTATCATGCGTCAGTCACTGTGCTGAGGGGCTAGGCTGAGCCAGTCTCTGTCCTCGTGGAGTTTACAGACTGCCAGGACTGGAGCCAGGCCCAACGAGAACGCACTGAGTGATGCTAAACCATCAACTGTAATACAAAGCTTGAAATGAATATGAGGCTCATCAATGGCATTTACTACAAAACATTTATTATTCATTATCATTAAAGATGGTAGACTGTACAGAATCCAAGCCAAGGTATCACCAGCTTCCCTCTAAACTCTGCCCACTGGCAATAGCCTGCACATTTCCCCTTCCACCCCTGCCCCCCTGCTCCACACATATACTGGAGCAGAATAAAGAATGACATGATTTATAATAAATTGTTCTAATGAATTAACCTTTAAGGAAATCCCTTTGTAGACTCAAGATTTAATTAACAGTATAAAAAAACCAAGCTAAGCTCAGCCAAACTTTGTGCCAAAGATTGGCGTCCTTTATTTCTATCCTTGAAGTCCTGTAGGATTATATAAATAAATATGATGCAATATCTTCTTTTTTTTTCCTTTCAGATGGAAGATTTTTCTTCCATCTGCTCAAAAAAAAAGGGTGGATCAAGAGAGAGGAGAGGGAGGAGGGAGAGGAGAGTGGGTAAAGGGGGATTAATCTATCTGTTGTTCAAGGCAGCCTGACAGAGGCAAGAGGAGTATTGAACCACAGAAGATTAACCAAACTTCAATGTACCTTCCCCAAAGCAGGAGGAATGTAATGCTACGTGGTGTTCCACTGATAAGCAAATCCCTCTAAATCCTTTCAATTTATTTCTTGGCCCAGAGAAATTACATATTATTTAGAAGGCAGGGGAAAAAAAAAAAAAACTCCAAAAAAACCCACAGCTACCCAACCAGACACATCTTCAGGAATCTAGATCAAGAGCCTATTGATTATGTGCACACAAAGGTCTGGCTTTAATGGATGCTTTTCTTATTGGTGCAGCCCTCTCCAGGACTGCTAATCAGAAAGGCTTGGCTGCGTTCCTCTGTGAACTCTTCCGGCTTTCACCACAAACCTTGTTTGGAGTATGGAGGGTCTAACCATGACAAAGGAATGCCAACAACTGGAGCTCAAGCTCCAAAGACCTAGGGCTTCCCTGGTGGCTCAGATGGTAAAGAATCCGCCTGCAATGCAGGAGACCTGGGTTCGATCCTTGGGTTGGGGAGATCCCCTGGAGAAGAGAATGGCTACCCACGCCAGTATTCTTGCCTGGAGAATTCCATGGACAGAAGAGCCTGAGGGGCTCCAGTCCATGAGGTTGCAAAGAGTAAGACACGACTGAGAGACTTTCACTTTCCAATGACCTAACCTATGTTTCCTGCTTGCTCACCTTCTTGTTCCCTCGTCTTTCTCTCTCTCTCTCTTTTTTTTTTTTTGAGTTGGAGATTAATTTCTAAGCTGAGGTCTTTATCCTAATGATAATACCAAAATCAAGCATTTGTTTTTAGAGGGTGAGGGACCAAGGCCAAATATTAATATGACCCACAGTGACATAGGCATCAATCAATGGATGTTGAAATTATGAATAGTCTGGATTCTGCAAAGCATCACTGTGTTTTGATGGTATGAGTCATTTATCCATGTTTATTCTTTCTTGCTCCACAGTTCAGGAAGAAGGAATGAGTTTGGGGGAAAAAAACGAGGAAAAGTAAAGTCATATTTCTTTGTGAACTCATCTTCCTCTTGGCCCTCTTTTTCGTTGCTTAACCTTATCACTGAACACAGGAGACATGGCCCTTCCTTGCAGGTTGAGAGCACAGCTTAGAAGACTTAATAAGCCCTAACATTAAAGGATAGCAAGGAGTCACAGAACAAGGTCATTCCTAGATTTCGGTCAGCAAGTCTGAAAAGAGACGTAACATAGCCATTCAGTCCAGAGCAAGTAGCAGTGGCTCTCCGTTTTCGGTCTTACGATGAACTAGGCGTGCCAGCTGAGCGGAAGAGAAAGGAACGAGGCAACAGCCAAATGCTGGGGACCAAACATAACCTTGTCTTTATCTTGTCAGTGGTAGGCCACTTACACCAAAGAGTGTGCAACACACGTGAATGTCCAACAGGTCTGGAGGGTAGAGGAGAGTTGAAGATCGTTATCTTACAAAACTAAGCATGTTTGAAGCCCATGCCTAGTAAACAAGAAACTAAGAAATGCAAGCTCAAGACCATGTAGAACGAACAAGAAGGAAGAGGTATTAGTACTATCCAGAACTTAGCATGTGGCACAGAAAACTTAACCCAAACAGTCAAATGCAATGGATTGAATGTAAGATACAAGTGAGAGAAAGACAAGGTTGTCTATTCCTCATTACTCTGAAAAGAGAACCTCCTACTCAGCCACGTCATGTATCGTGAGAAAAGTCAGCTATGGGTGTCAGAACCACAGCAGTGGTTGAAGCAAGGTTTGTGCCTCTGACACTTGACTTAAGGGTGATCTGCGGTGAGTAAGCCTGAGTCCGAACTGGAGAGGACAATGACAGCCAACTCAAGAACCTGACATCAACCCCCAAGAGAGAGAAAATGCAAAGGAGTTCAGCTGGGTAATGAAAACCGACCCCTGGTTACTCATCTCTGGAAGACAGTACCAACCTCCCACAGAGAAAGATGGGGAGACAGATTCAAATGCAGCTCTTTGATTTGTATTATAAGTCCCAACTTAGAGAAAGTCTTCAGGTACTGTTCCACGAGAAAACTGGGAACCCAGATGGACTCAGTTACCCTCCAGAAGTCACTTTCTTGTTCTTAGGCTGCAACTAGCCTTAAATAGATGACCCCATGCTCTATACAGACTCAAAACAACTTACAAAACCAAACACAAGAGACTTTCTATGTGGGAAGGGACAAGACTACTCATTTCTCATCGTTTCTGATGGATGGCAAGGCTAACAACGTTTTCCAGTTTCAGTTTATAAGCAACAGCACCCATTTATTATTAAAGTAGGTATCAGAAATATAGCAGGTGTCATCCCAGGCCTGAGACCTATGTAGTCACATAGGGGTCTGTGCTCGCAAGGACCTTGTGCTTGGTCTAATGATCTGCTCTCACCATCTTGAAATCCTGAACCACTTTATTCCTGAATTTGTGTTTCATAAGTTCAACAGGAGAAGGGAGCATGTGCACAAGCAGATGGGATGCAGACCATATGTGCGTCCACCTCTGTTCCAGCCACCCCATCTACACAGACAGCCTCCTATGCCACACAAGCACAAGAGTCTTGGGACCCCTCCTAGGTGGGAGTAAAATGAATCCAACATTTTTATTGAATTCATCCCTTAATATTTCTTCCTTCTTTCTTACTTTACACTGGTTCCTGTGGATTTCACAGTTGCCCCTGAGGACAATTCTGCAAAATGTTTTCGAACAGGCCAAAGAGGTCTGAGGTGGTTTTCAGAAATTCAAATTATAACAAGTAGTTTAGGTATGGGGTCATTTGTGCCTTTACTGCTGGCCTCATGACTGTGGGGTGGATATAACCAGCCTGATTCTCTCCACGGTACTTTGGGAGAAAGGACTCTTGCCCTAGGATGGCTCCTATATGGGCACAGTTCCTATACTGGGATGGCTCCTCTATGGTCCCTGCTTCCTGCCTCTCCTCTCCTCCAGATCTTTCTAGACCACTGTTTAATAACATTCCAAATAATATCCCATTGTAAGTCCCATGCCTTGGTTATTCCCATTTCTTCCCAATTCTGAGAAGAGTTTCAATGCAACCACTTGAAAAAAGAACCATGTTAGCACAATCTTTTGGAAATTTTTACCTCTTTAAACATAGACAGAGGCAGTGGTGGGTGGCAAAACCAGAACCGAGAACAGATTAGACAGAACCGTGGAACTCTGCTAGCACTGACTGAGGCGGACTTCCCTGTGAGATCCTGGAGAGATGGCTGGTCCTAGGAAGAGTGGGCTGCCCTTCCAACCTGGCCCTCTCGGAAGAGTCAGTGGCATCTTTAAAAACTGTGAGAAGAATATTTTTAATTTACACTTGGCCTCTTTGAAAGAAATCAATATGTCATTTGACAGGATGTCTTTCTTATCCAAGCGTCTTTATTTAGCTTTTCTGTAGGTTTCCCCCCTTAGTCTTCTAGGGAGCAAAGGAGAAAGTGTTTTGTCTGTATTTGTATTGATTTAATCACTTCGAGCAGAAAATAAACAGCAAAATACAGCAGAGTAGCTTTAATGACAATCTTTTAGGGATCAAGATCTCTAAGCAACACAGCTTTTGATTCTAGGTGATTGGAAATAAACAGAAATCAATAGAACAGGATTACTGGGCAATAAACAAGAGAAACCACATTTATAATTTAAGAAGCTTCTTTTCATGCATTCATTACTGAAGGGGGCACTTGAGCCCTATTCTATTTTTGCAGCAGCATAGATTTCCTCCCAGCATGGTGTCTTTTCACTTTCTTCTCTTTTTTTTGAGAGTTACTGAAAAACAGCTTCTTTAACATTTTTCCAGAAGCTCCTACTTTCCTAAGGCTGCTCAGAGGAACAAAAACACAAAAGGAACTCTTAGCACACTAGACCAGGGTTGGTTTCTCAAGCACTTTCCTTTCCAGACCCCTATATATCCAGAAAAGTGCCTGGTGAGGAGGAGGCCCCCAGGGGCTCTTGGTGGGAGAGGGCTGAGGGAACATAATCCCTGCCGACAAAGTATTTTACAGTGAATTGTCAAAGACAAGTATTGGAGACATAATCAATATCTGTCCCACTTTTCCTCCCTTCCAGGGCTAGCAATGTCACCAGCCTAAGCAAGCCTCCTTTGCAACTAGTGGTGGCCATGTGGCATTGATCAGGACAAAGTGATGATAAAGCAAGTCTTTGAGGGGTTCAGGAAATGCTTATTCTATTCCTAATAAGAGAGAATGACTTTCACATGTACACCCATGGCTGATTCATATCAATGTATGGCAAAAACCACTACAATATTGTAAAGTAATTAGCCTCCAATTAAAATTAATTAATTAATTAAATTTAAAAAAAACGAGAGTGACTTGGCTAGGCCAACTGCTTTCCCCTCTTCCTTGAGTTTGGATGGGATATTTGGAGCTGCAGCAGCCACCCTGCGGCCATGAGGTGGCAAGCGTAAGAGACAGGAGAAGGAACGGAGGAACTGACTCATATGTTGTCAGATGTGTGATATGAGTCCAAACAAGCAGTTTTCCACCTTTTAGCCTCCAGAATTCTGGTTAAGTGAGAAAATTTATCTCCTCTTCAGTCACTTCAGGTTAAATGTTTGTTTTCATTGTAGCTGTTTAGTTGCTAAGTTGTGTCCAAGTCTTTTGCGACCCTATGGACTGTAGTCTGCTAGGCTCTCTGTCCATGGGATTCCCCAGGCAAGAAAACTGGAGTGGGTTGCCATTTCCTTCTCCAGGGGATCTTCCCGCCCAGCGATCAAACCCATGTCTCCTGCATTGTTGGCAGGAGGGTTCTTTACCACTGAGCCACCAGGGAAGCCCTAACTAAGGCTGAACACAATCGTAACAGAGAGAGCAATCCACAAAGAACAGACAGCCAGAGATGGAGACGATGCAAAGCACCGTGTGAGGGGGTCTCTGCTTCTGCTTCTCTGATGGCTCAGATGGTAAAGAACCTGCCTGCAATGTGAGAGACCTGGGTTCAATCCCTGGGGTGGGAAGATCCCACGGAGGCGGGCATGGCAACCCAGCCTGGAGAATCCCCATGGACAGAGGTGCCCTGGCGGGCTACAGTCCATGGGGTTGCAGAGTTGGACACGACTGAGCAGCTAAGCAGCAACTCACCAGTGGGTAGGGGAGGGGTGCATTTTAATAATATCCAGGACCAGAACCTGGAAATTGCCACAGTGATTACAGTGCTCTTCAATATGCCAATTCTGTGGTCTGATGAGATTCCAAAAGGGATTCGAAAGAGGAGAGATCATTCTAATGTTGGGTAAGGAGAGAGAAACATTTTACCTTAGTAATATTTTCAATTGAAAATCTTATGAGTATCTGCAATCAACATATCCTAGACTGAACTGATCAGTTCCTCCCACGGTTGCCTTTCTTGCCTCTGATTGTCGTCATGTCATTGCTCTCCAGGAAGGAGCCCAAACCCTCAGGCTCATCTTTGAGTCTTCCCTGCTCAGCATGATACCTCCAGGCACCACGTCCAGGAAAGCCCATTTCTAATACTTTAAATGTCACTCTGCTTTTCGTTTCTACTGGCCTGGCTGCTTACCTAGATGAATCTTGAGATTCTTTAACCAGACCCCCTGCCCCTGTCTCTTCAATAAACCCTCCAAAGTGTCACTACATTAAAAATGAGGCTTTCAACATGCCACTCTCCTGGTTCAAATCTATCCCACCGCTTATCAAATAAAGTCTAAACTTAATTATCTTTTTCATTCAAGATCCTCCACCTCTGGGCCCCAAAGTAACTCTGTAGCACTATATTTTGCTACATTTGTCCCATGAGAACTTCCACATTCTGACTATTAAATAAATGTTTGCCATGCCTTAAACAAGTCTGATAAGTTCCTGACAATGTTCTGGCTTCTATCACTCCTTCCCCAGCTCTATTTGCATTTCATTCCACTTAAAGCTGGTAAACTCGTCTATAACCTTCTTTAGAGCCCAGCCTAAATTCATTTTTCATGCAGCTTTGCCCTGATCCTATGGCTGAAAGATAAAATACTCTAGCATGCTAACTCAGTACTTTCTTAAAATCTCACTGAACATATTTATTACATTCTGACTTCTAATGCGTATCTGGTTTATATTCCCTTCTGCTTAATTGCTACTTGAGAGAAGGAAGGGGTGTCATCGATAACCAGCTATAATATCAGGAAAGAGTATTGTGTTTGGGGTCTGAAAGCATCAGTTCGGCCCCTGGGGAGAGAGGCCAGGATGACTATAAGAGCTCTGCCTTCCAGTTTCCTCTTCTGTAAATCTGAGAGGACATCAACCTCATGCTATTATTATGTGGCTTGAATAGGTATCAGTGACTCAGAGATGTTACGATTTTGTGATGTGCTATTAATATTGTGATATTTATTATTAGTTTGAAATCACCCACAGGACTCTCATCACACTGGACTGGAGCTTAGGTGCATAATAGATCTTTCAATGAAAAGGAGATACTTAGGGAATGTCTGCTGACTTAAACAGAATTGGGCAAGCCAAGAGTCAGGTTTGAAGAGTGGAAGAGGGATGGAGAGGCAGTCTGTTTCCCATCCTTGTCAGATTATCATTAATTCTCACCTTTGGAGGTGTCAGAGACAGCAATACCTTTCTAAGTTGTTCCTCAAGAACAGGAATTTCTCTGGAAGACTATATTGGCTTTCAAGATACAAAGTGTTCCTTTGGTCCAGACAAGACCCTAAAGAACCCATCTTGCCATTCTACAACCACGTACCAAGGAGTCAATTCCTTATTTGTAGGACTGTAGGTTTAAAGTAAGTCAAATATCATGTAGCATTCTGGAAATTAGGACAATTTAAAATTTTAATAGACTAGTTTTTGCAAAAAGTCCAGTAAGTGTCCCTCAAAGAGATTTGGGTCTTGCTTCTCATCATTCCAAATCGGCTTCACTGAGCAGAGCCCAGGAAAAACCAACGTAGGGCTCCTTGGCCACACTAGTCCTGTTGTCACGCAAATGTTTCAGTAGAATTCTTTCTATAAAAGAAAGAGGAAGTGCACTCGCTCTGAATAAATGCCCTCTAAAATGACTGCAGCAATTATGCTGTTTGTAAGTACCTCTGAGTCCATTAAGATAAACATCTATCTTTGAATATTCACATTAATGCACCAGACTGTTCTTTCTTAGATAAATCTTCCTTGAACACCACACCGTTATACAGTTTATCGTTCCTTGCTCTCCTTCCCTTCAACGCACACATTAACGCATGCAGGGGGAGATCACTGATAGAGTCCTAGTCACAGAGCACACATCAACACACAAGGCAGTCTCTAAACATCGTTAAATGCAGAATAAACACACTTCAGGTTTTAAATATCTTCATAGGCGGTATAGCCAGGAAAACACTGGGCAAGACTCTTTCCCACATAAGTTATATCTCACAGGAAAAGGCAATAAATGCTTGCATTTAAAATAGTTTTAATAGGCTTCCAATTGTTCATCACCTAGAGGTCCAAATGGAATCTAATTCCCTAGTTACTCCTCAGTGAAACAAGTTTATCTCTATACTTTATCATAGGCTATATCTATGGCTCTAGCTGTATTTTAAGCTTGGGTACCAATTCTATTACTTCTGCAGCTATACTGGGAAAATGCTCAAGGATTCCCAGTCCTTATTCAGAGCACTCGATTCTTCTCCGCAGAAGTGAATGGTAGACACAACTCCATAAACAGTAAGTGGCTTTAACTGTCTCCTGTAGGTGCCACACTGGTTGTAATAATATCAGTAGGAGTAAGATTAAATTTGACATCAGTTTTTAACAATCAGTGCAGCAGAACTGATTCCTCAGAACAGACAGCGGTTGTAGCACTGGAGCTGGGTACTGGCAGCTTGGTCTGTCCCAGGCCTCCCTCTGCTTTGTGCTGTGGGCAGAGGCGAGCCCGCTAGGGGGCGTGCAGCTGGCCTTCAGGTCACCGGGGCTCTTGGGGTAGTGGCTATTGACTCAGAAGTCTCATAGTGTTTCAATCATTTTAACAGAGGTAAGCAGATTGTTTAGCAGATGATGCTAAGGACGCCAAGGGGATCCACTGAATTTATCTAGGAAGAGATTCCTTTGAATTGAGAAAAGACACCTAAAATGATCTCAGTCCTCAAGAAGCTGATCATAAGGAACGTGTCTGGGATAAATAACCTTAAATAATAGCAAAAAGGAAGAAAAGGGCTCTGAGGAAAGGGTTATAGATGCTGATGGGAACGGCAGGGAGGAATTCATGGAGATGATGGTCTTTAGGTTTGGCTTTGAGAGGATAATAGTGGGCAGATGTGGGAATAGACAGTCCACGTGGATGGCACAAATCAATGCCTAGAAACACGAAAGCAGAGAGGAGAGGATGGGAATAAGAGACTGATCTGGTTTGGCTGGAGCACAGGGTGAGTGTGAGAAGGTGGGTATTAAAGTTGGGGGGCTCCAGGGAAACCCACCTGTTTCTTGACAAACAAGTCAAATCGAATATATACTAACGGTGCCCTGACAAAGGAATCTTTTTACACAAAAGCTAGCACATGCTATTCGTTTACTTTCAGAAGAAATATATGTTCCAGGCATTTAAAGAAACTGCCACACTAAGCTAATTTTCACTGCTGGGGACACAGCTGACTGAGGTCTTTGCTGTATACACTTGAGATGAATGGAAATGCTTGCTTCTACCTCTTCTTAAGAAAGGCCTCCAGGAGAAGGTGGGTGCCTTACAAAGAGTTCTTATCTGTGGGTCAGAATCCTGCTCTCTGTTTTGAAATTCACCCTGCAGAATTCTTGACTGAATAAAATGTTTAGCCTAAGAGACAGTTAATAAAGCCCTGCAGAGATCTTTTTAGCCCCATTGCATGCAATGAAATGCCATACATCCGGAAGGGCTATGTTCACGCCTGTGTGTGGGTCTGTATGTGTGTGTGTGTGTGTGTGTGTGTGTGTGTGCGCGCGCGCGCACGCACGCGTGCGCGTGTGTATGTGTGTTAGAATAACAGAAACATAAAAGGAACAAAGTTAGTTTCAACAGTCCAATAGATTCCCAGCTGGAACACACTTTGGAAGAGAAAGTTACATAAAAGAAACTTGGGCAGCTTTAAACACCATCTGGACCATGCTGTGCTCATTTGAGCTTTACCTGTTTTTTTTTTTTTAAAGCAACATAACAAAAAGTACCTACAAACACAACTAGAGAAGAGATATTCTGATTCTTTGGAGATCAGATACTCTTGCCTCAAACACTGCAGCACATCTCCTTCAGTCCTATTTGATACAGGGATACATTTCGCTTTTTAAAGTAGCTAAAAGAACCTTCTAAAATCCAGTCCTAATCTTTGGAAGAAAAAAAAAAAAAAGATGTGCAAAAATAAACCAACTACCTTTGAAACCTAATTTAAAGAGATTTCCAAACAACACAGTTGCTTTCTCTAGTCTTCAGAGGTAAGAGGTAAATCCATGAATCCCGGCGCTATAGCTAAAACACTGGCATTTCCAAACCTTAATGCATCATGCAACCAAGAAAAGGCAATAAGGCTAAGGGCATAGAACAGAACCCAGGACTAAATCAACAGGGTAATAAGCAAAAGCACATCATACCTTCTATTTTCTTGTTTTCATTAGTTAGAGCCAATGTGGGGAATAGTTAATATTCATCAACCAATTTATGCGTAGAAATGTTTTTGGCTCTTGCTTTGGTTCTTTCAAATAAACAAGAATCCATTTTCATATTTTACATAAGACATTAATATATTTGAAGGCAAGAGGTTTGAGGGAGGGCTTAATTGTATCCTTCTATTAAAAGGCAGAGTAATATTTTTCTCTCAAGAGACAATTTTCATGTGAAGTTGTAATTGCCAAGACTCACGGCACCCCATCAGATCATTTTTATTTTCTTTTTGCATTAGAAAGACGATGAGGAGATTACTGAAGAGGCGAAGTCTCAAAAGTCATAGAATGAATCAAGAATATGCATCAGAATTCACACTTTTTTCTCAAGGTGGGTTCTAAAGACTTAATCAGCATATTCAATAAAATACAACAACTTATGAAAAAAGCTAATTGTAAACACACACATGATACTATTACAATTTTATATAATAAGATATGCAATCATACTGCTTTTAGTCACATTTTCATTAAAAAAAATTATTCAAAGAAACTGCATGGCATCCAGACAGAATGACTTCCTCTGAAAATTTTAGGAACTGTATTCTCTGGAAGAGGTCAAAGAATGGTTTAAAATGTCTGTTTTAGATTACTGTCAAAGCAGTAGTGATGTGAAGAACTGACTCATTGGAAAAAACCCTGGTGCTAGGAAAGATTGAGGGCAGGAGGAGAAGGGGGTGATAAAGGATGAAATGGTTGGTTGGAATCATTGACTCAATGGCCATGAGTTAGTGCAAACTCAGAGAGATGGTGAAGGACAGGGAAGCCTGGCATGCTGCAGTCCATGGGGTTGCAAAGAGTTGAACATGACTGAACAACTGAACAACAAGTAAGGTTGTAGAGACAGAAGCAGTGAGATTTTGGAAATACATCCTTTCTCCCATAGACATGACCATTTGCTCTTCAAGACACAGGAAAAGACCAGGGCTGTAAAGAGATGCTGGCTCTATTGTAACATGAGCCATCTTTTCTCTTTTCTTCCTTTCTTTTTAAAATCCTCATCTGATTCATAAAGAAGCAATTTGAAGAATTTTAATTTCTTTTCCCACTTAATAACAGTAATGACCTTCTGGGTCCAACCCTTCCTCCTAGTTAATGATCAGCTAGCTGAAAGGCTGGGCAACAAAGACTCGCAACCTAGTCACTAACTGCCAATTAACAGCCTCTTTATCAGTCAGTGCTGTTTAAATATGACAAGACATATGCCAAGCTATCCACAGAGGGCTGGGTACCAAAATCATATCATTAGAAACACACTTCCATCAAGGCAAAGCTCTCGGGACATTCTTGCTATCACAGCACTCATTTTTCTGAACGACAGGCAAGTGGCAATGTGTCCCCTTGTTCCAATTCTCAGCAGAGAGATCTTGACTGAAGAAGACAGATTCACTCATCTCCGCTGTCTGTAAGGGTAAACACTGGACACCGCCCAGACACTTAAAGGGGTCACTTCAAGGAGGAACTGCCGAACAGAAACGCCGACCTGTACATGTGGCCATAGCCCTTATTTCTTCTTGGGCCATGGTAGACCTACTAGTGTGCTACTGCAGAAAAGAACAAATTTTGGAGAAAAACCCCCAAATCAGATTATATCCTATGGGCTTCTTCCCCTGGGTTTAATTGAATTCAATTTCTTTCTTTTCTGTGTATTGTAATCGCATGTAAGCTCTCTCTTACAGCCAGCCCTTTAGCACTCCTAGGCAATACCTTGGAAATTGCAATACTGTTGGCTAATGGTTTCCAGACAATCATTATTGATTCAGATTTTAGAGCTATTATGCAAGAGATGATGAAAATCACTGAAAGTGTAAAGTGAAAGTGAAGTCGCTCTGTCATGTCTGACTCTTTGCAACCCCATGGACTGTAGCCCACCAGGCTCCTGCATCCATGGGATTCTCCGAGCAAGAATACTGGAGTGGGTTGCCATTTCCTTCTCCATGGGATCTTCCTGACCCAGGGATTGAACCCGGATCTCCCTCACTGTAGGCAGATGCTTTACCATCTGAGCCACCAGAGAAAGTAGAAGGAGCAGTCACTATTGGATACCAAATCTGTGTCATTCATGCATTTCTTAATGCCCCCAAAGATTGCAATGTATGCTGGAATACATAAAATGATATCTATCATGGTATTCTATACACTAGCCTCATCAAAAGAGTAAAACTGTTAAATCTTCAAAGAATTGTGATAATTATACTTTTCATTCGTATAATGGATTTCATTCTCAGGATACTCTTTCTATATAATGCACAGTCCTGAAATCGCTAGTTGGAAGTCATGGTCTTATTTGGGATACAGATGGGACCAAATGCAGGTCTCCTGGCTTCCATCTATTATTTTTGCTCCATGACACTGCAGGGAAAAGTAACAGACTCAGGGTTAATGAACAGGAGTCTGGCTAACAGCTACTCCAGAGAAGGGAGAGGAGTACTTAATAATCTTCTAAATTTTAGTCAACTTGTTATTAAAGCTTCCATGAGCTTTCTCTTTAAGTGACAAGTTGTTTGTTTGTTTGTTTGTTTTTAGGAAATAAAAACACGGAATACTGTGGCACAGAACATGGTGCTTTCAAGGGAAAGAAGAGTTTTCAAGCTGTGGAAAGAGTCCAGACGTTGTCAGCGATCAGTGGTTATGAATGAGGCAGGTTTATCCATATGCAGTGAACACGTGCTGCAAGACTCTTCAACCAGGCAGGTGACATACAAATCTCACAACTCCAACCCACGTCAGGCAGCATAGCATAAAATTCCACAGAACACTTAAGCAGCCTTTTCTCCACCACCTTCCCCCATAGACTAGTGAAGTGAATACGTTTTAATGAGGACCCCAGCAAAGCACAAGAATGCTTTGGAGCTCTTATGGGCAATGTAAGCAGTTGAGCATTAGCTTTCTGGTGGTGGTGTAGGGGAGTGGGGAATCTGACTGGTATGGGAAACTGCTCCCGTAGCAGGCGACGCGCTCTGTGTGTTGGTTCATGCACACTGCCAATGGGTGGCAGCCCTTACTGAATTTCACTTTCCCAGCTTGAGACTGAAAAAGAGAACTGGATCAAGCGAAAGGTAACTCTTTCTAGAATCCTTAGAATCCCACAATGAGACAACATATCAAAGAGCTGCAACCCTGGGGTTCAGAGCAGAATGGAGAACATGACATGAATTCTTCCTGCCTGCCTGCTTCCATGGAGTATGAATGAAGGAGTGAATGCTGAAATCAGATGCCCCTGGGTGGTGACATGTCAGCTCCCCACCTTCCTTGGCTCCTTGCATTCTTCAGCATCTCATGTACATTACTTTGTTTATTGATTCTACTCTTTTTCCTATATCAAACCACCACTAACTTCCCAACCTCATACGTATTTTTCACAAAATGATTTTTTCCCCCTAAATTACAGCTAGTCATTGAAATTGGATCAGCCAATCTATGGTAGTTGGGCTAGTGATCAGGAATTAAAAATATTAACAGGTAGGTAGAAAAACAGAATATCAAGAATCATGAGAAATAACTCTTTAGCATATAACAATACAAAACTATATGAACCCCTTAAGTAATAGAGTTAATTTTATACAAACAGAAGCAAAGCTTTATTTAGTTTAAAGGGTTTCATCAATTATTTAAAAACAAACAAATTTACCTTTGAACCAGAAGTTTCAGTGTGCTTGAATTTAAAGAGTGAGAGATACCTTGCACACAGATTAAGGTAATGCCAGAGTTTGCTAAAAGAAGTATTTTCTATGGTTTTTTTTTTTTTTTTTTTTTTGAGATAGTAGATGATACAGATGAAGGTCAGTTTACTACATTTCCACATTTTGGGGCACTGAAATGATCCTGAGGCATGACAGATCCTGAAATGAAGTCATATGACCCTAAAGGTAGTTTTCTAAGATAGAAAAGATAACAGGTATACTGTAGAAATATTTGCATCAGCAACATTTTAACAAAGGATTTTCTGTTGATCAAGATGTCTGTAACATGGAATTTTCCATCTCTGGAGTATTCCAAGTTGAGACTGTGTTACAGCCAGCTCAGTACACATGGTAAAGGTTTTTTAATTACAAAAGAATAATTCCCTGTAGATTTAAAACTTGTATCTAAACTAAGAGGCAGAGAAGTTAAGTAGCTATCTCAAAATGCATAGCAAGGGAGTAACAGAGAAGTAAATTACCTCCTCAGAACGTGTTTTGTGAATTATTTGGTTTTCCCCCGAAGGCCAGAAGTATATATGTGGAAAATTTACATTTCTTGGAAGCAGGAGTAGAGAACTATGGACCCGTTACATGGATATTATAAAGAGAGATCACAGTGAAACTTCGGAGGCCCAGTTATCTTGCACATGGTGCTGCCTGATTAAGAGTTCAGAAAGAGATACAGTCTACTCTAGACCAGCATCTCAGGATGAGACTAAGAGCTGCTGGAATGATGGGTGAGTGAAACAGGGAAGCTTGCTTGAAAATTTACAGCGAAGGTTAGTGGGATAAGCAGAAGACCGTGCCTAAAAAGCTGGTGACAAAGGTCAAAAACAGACTCTGAATCCACAGGAAGAAGCTTTATAGTCATCTGCTGTGATGGTAGAGAGCATGGCTGCAGAGATGATGTGCTTTTTAAGCAGAAGTCCAAACAGAAGGGAACCGATGGTTCCAAAGACTCAGAGACACGCTAAAATCTCTACTCAGGAAGTAGGGTAAAGCAAGCAGAGTAACAATTGTACGCCACTTATTAAGCACTTACTGTGCACCAAGCACTGTAGAACTATTCCATTTAATCCTTTCAAACACCTTGTGAAGGTAGTCCATCATCGCTACTTTGTAGGAGAGGGAACTCAGGTTCAAAGAGCTCAAGAATGCAAGTAATAAGTAGCAAAACTATAATCCTGACCCAGATCTGTCTGATTCTAAAACATCGTTCTTTTAACCATACATAACCTGTGGCCAGAGACGAGGGAAAAAGGTCAGGAAGTGAGTAGAACGGCCTTTTAAACTCTGAGCAAATCTAAGAGAGTGACACACGCCTAAGGAAGCTCAGATACAAAGTAATACCACTAAACAAAAAAGTCCAAACAATCATCTTTGCACTTTGAACTAAAATGACCTAGAGGAGAAGGGGACGACAGAGGATGAGATGGTTGGATGGCATCACTGACTCGATGGACGTGAGTCTGAACAAGCTCCGGGAGTTGGTGATGGAAAGGGAGGCCTGTCGTGCTGCAGTCCATGGGGTTACAAAGAGTCAGACACAACTAAGCGATTGAACTGAACTGAACTGATCTGGGGATACATGTAGACTCTGTAAAGACTCAAGAGTACACATCTATACCCGCCCCCCGCCGCCCCGCCCCGCCTTGGAAAGGCCTTTATACACAGTCTACAAAAAAACAAAGCAAAATGCTTGTCCATTATGTAATGTGATACTATAGACTGCAGTTGAAATACTGTTTTTCAGGTTTGTCTAGTTCATTCCCTAACATTTCCCCGCTGCACAGCAGAGTCTCAAGCCAAATGCACGTTCCACATCACCACTCCTGCGTCAATTCAGTCAACCGTACCCGACGCATTTATTATGCACAGGGCACTCATTACAAAGGGAATGTGCCAATTGCAATGGGCCAGGCGGCAGAGAGGAGGTTTACAGAGACATTGCCTGCAATGCAGGAGACCTGGGTTCCATCCCTGAGCTGGGAAGATCCCCTGGAGAAGGGAATGGCTACCCACTCCAGTATCTCTGCCTGGAGAATTCCATGGATAGGGGAGCCTGTGGGCTACAGTCCATGGGGTTGCAAAGAGTTGGACAAGACTGAGTGACTAACACTTCTACTTTTTTCAGAGAGTTTATAGAGAAGCCTGGATCTTTGAGGGAAAGTTTTCCAGGGAAATTCTAGTTTGTTTTAAACTTTGAAGCAGTCATTCCCTGAGCAGAGAGGCATGATTCTGAATACATTCAACTTTGGTTGAATCTTGAAAGTTTTTCCTATATTGTCAAGAAAACAGCACACGGAGCTCTGCTCAGTGTTATGTGGCAGCCTGGGTGGAGGGGGCTTTAAGGAAGAAGGGATACATGTACGTTTGGCTGAGTTCCTTCACTGTCCGCCTGAAACTATCACAACATTGTTAATTGGCTATATTCCAACACAAAATACAAAGTTAAAAGGAAAAAAAAAAGCCATGTTCAAATAATCTAGATAGATCAGGATTTCCTGATCTGAGAAGCTGCTCATCCTCCACTTCTGATTTCACCATCTTTGGACCAGAAAAGCCAGTCTGCTGGGTCAAAAGCATTGCATTTCCTAATGTTTACAAATAAATAAATACCCTTGAAAATAGAAATGGAAAAAGATAGAAATAGATGAAGAAATCCACAGTCATCTATCAATCTCTTCATCTGTCTAAGAAGTAATTTTTGCCTTGTGATGTACTCTTAAACTCTATCTTCTGTTGATATTTTATTTTAGGTTTACACACCAGGTGTTGCTTCCAGCAAAAAAAAAAAAAAAAATTCTTTCTTCATTCTAATACTTTGTTCTGTTTCTTGTACCACTATTTCAAGGGTTATTTTCAATCTTCCTTGAAATCTGTTTCCCAATATTGTCTCTCCTTACCCCAGGGTTCTGTATGCATTCTGATTTGAAGGATCTTTTTTATTTAATTTTTTAAGTTTTTTTTTTGATGTGGGTCATTTTAAAAGTCTTTATTGAATTTGTTTCATTATTGCTTTTGTTTTATATTTTAGTTTTTGGCCACAAGGGATATGGGATCTTAACTCTAGGACCAGGGATCAAACCCTCACCTCCTGCACTGGAAGGTGAATTCTTAACCACTGGACCACCAGGGAAACCCCAAAAATCTCTTTTAAAAGACACTCTGTATCTACAGATAAAGACAACGCAGTTCCTAGTCAGGTGTAGTAATGGTCTCGAGGTGCATGTACATTTCCTATTTCATACTTCCAAGAAGGGGACAAAATAATCTTCATCTTTCATCGGTTAGATTTCACAGGAGGCTAACAAAGTTTGATCAAGATGAGGGACTAGAGAAGACAACATGCTATTTATGATAGTCTGTGCTATAAAAGCCCATATGCCACTCCTCCAAAATTACTCACTTGTCCTGTGGCTCCACTGCCTTCCCCCAAGAATAATCTCAAGGGTGAAAGGATGGGGAGGGAAGACAGAGAGAAGGAACTGGAGAGCAAGAGAACAAAAATGTAATTGCCTATCAGCTCTACTATCATAATTGTTTTCAAACTCTGACTTGAGTCGAATCAGATGAACAACCAAATCAATTTCTGCAGTTGGTGATCAGAACATTCTTAGCTTATAAATTAAAATGTCTTTCCTGGAGGACAAAGTGGTGCCACTTCTGGACTCCCCAGTAAGGAAGAAGAGAGACACCCCCCTTCTTCATGCCCTTCATGCTTTTCTTGCCCTGTCCGTCTTAGCCTCTGATCACAGTCTTTGCTTTCTCAGTGTGGTCCCATCATCTGTGTCAGTGCAGAAGGTCCCGGAATGCTGAGTAATTCCATAGAGAGCTCATGTTTTTTTTTTCATCAGAGAAGTGCATGAACTATGGGGAAATCTATGGGGAACTATGGGGAAATCATTGACAACCTCCTCCAATATATAATTTCCAGGAGACAAAGGAAGAAATAATCATGAAGGAAGGAGGGAAAAAATATCCTGATATTGGAGAGGTACTGCTCTGATTTTTCAGTGTGACTATCACATAATCAAAAAGCCCTGTGATCTTATTAAATCAATAAAGCATGGCTCACAAACCACACTGGCATACTAGAAACTTTAGACTCAGTTTGATAAATGTTTATTGAGTGCCTAGGCTGTGCCAGATACTATGTGCGGCCGTGTAAATACAAACTAAAAATCCCTTCGGTCAAGGATGTCATATTCAAGGAGGGAGAGGGATTCATGAAATGTAATTACAATATGACTCATAAATGCCATTAAAGCAGAATAAATAAATCACCATAGAAACAGAGGAGAGGGATAATTAACTTAATGTGAAAGCTGTAGCGAAAATGTGGCATTTTGAGCTGGTCCTTGAAGGATGATGTCAGTCCTTATCTGCCACAGTCCCACCCAATCCACCTCTAAAACTTTGGTTATTTATTCATCCGCTCACATTTATTCCTTAACCATTTAACAAGTGCCTGCTTTGGGTGGAACACTCTGGACTAGCCCTGGGGCTACAATGCTGACTTTGTACAACTAGGTCTAAAGCACATGATGAGAATAATATTGTTTGCTCTCTACTGACCAGTAATTAAAATTTGGAAATAATTAAATGTGTGGTTACCTTATATGCTGAATCCATGTGCCTAGAGCCAGACAGAACCTCCCAACATAGCCTTCTTACTGAGGCTCTTACTCTTTACAGAGTTGGCTAGAATGTCTGCATGGTCTATTGGTATCCAACTGTCCCTTCATTTATACCCTCCTATCCCATCTTCTCCCTTATTCCAACTTGGCGTGATCGAGTGGACATCTGAAACTCAAACTCTGCAGTCCAGCTGACATGTGAACGTGGCCTACTCATCCAATTCCTACCAGATTCTGCTTCTGGATTAACTCACTTTGAACTCTGTCCTTCAGTCTAGGCACTTATTTCCCCTTTTTTATGCATCCTTAACAACCAAAATTGAGTTCCTCTAAAATTGAGTTTCCCTGCCAAGTTTATGATTCACCTCTCTTTCCAGAAATGTCTTCTCTTTCTTGTCCCATCTCTGTTCTCCTCTGAATTGAGAAGTACCAACAGAAAGGGGCTGACAGAGGACGAGATGGTTGGATGGCATCACTGACTCAAAGGGCATGGATTTGAGCAAGTTCCGGGAGATGGTGAAGGACAGCAAAGCCTGGCGTGCTGCAGTCCATGGGATTGCCAAGAGTAGGACACAACTGAGCTATTAGACAACAACAGAAAGGGGAACTGAGACAGAGCGGGACCCTGCAGGGCCCTCCTGGATACAAAAGTCCCTCCATGTACCCAGTTTCTTGTTCATAGAAAAATGCTTTGGTCTCCGAGGCCTTCTCTGAACTCCAAAGAGCAGACGCTAGCAGTTACTAATCACGGAAGTGAGGGGATGTGGAAACAAAGGAAAAGCAGTTGAGAAGCAAGTGCTGCGATAAAGCAGTCTTAGTTCCTTCTCAAGGGACATATATAACCATATGACGCAAATCGTTTGAGTTGTTCTACAGGAACTAAGACCCCTACCCAGGTGGACGACGGTGACCACGTGTTAAGCTCTAGCACTGGACCCCAGCTTAGCTGGAATCAGAAGGCTGATGCTTAAGATCCCCCAAACACCACTCTGTTACCTCATCAGCAGCCAATGAGAAGCAAGTCACGTCCCCTGCCACTCTTATCCCAAACGTCACCTTTAAAAACTCTTCCCTGAAAGCCACCAGGGAGTTCTAATCTTTTGAGCATGAGCTGTCCTTGATCTTTGCTTGACACCATGCAATAAATGCTGTACTTTCCTTTACCACAACCTGGTGTTAGTAAAACTGACTTTGCTGTGCTGTGGGAAAGGGGACCTAATTTTGGTTCAGTAACATAATCTTATTTTCTGGGAAGAATTTTGAATTGGTCTTACCCATTTTACATTAAACAACTGCAGTAATTATGACTGAATCCATCCTGGGTTCAATTCATTTGTTGATGTGGTCCAGAATGCCTGAAACTCATCCCTAGAGTCATAATCTCCCCTTCCTCCATCAGGTAGAATATTCAATTTTGGCATGGGTACCAAAATATATCAATGCTAATTTCATGGTCTTATGTATTAAACATTCTCTAGTGATATTTAATATAAAACAGTATTATGTGCAAGCCAATAATATAAAAGCCAGCTAAATGTAAATCTGCATTGGTTGTGATATAAACAGTCATAGAATTATATACTGCATTACTGTTCCTGACTGACTCTGCCTTGCTCCTTATACTATAACCCTTCTTTACTAGTAAATCTAAGAATAGGGAAATCAAGTACCTAAGTCACCACTCCATTCAGTAATTTCCATGGTGCGAAAAGGAAACTGATTGTACTACATATTTAATTCACTTCCTACTCCCCCTCCACCCGACAGCATGAGTCACAAACCATCCTTCCCACATCACCGCATCATCAGCACGCTTTCCCTACACATGTCCCTTCTTTATCCTATGACAAATGCAGAAGGCAGAAAGACTAGTAAAAGGGAAGCAGCAGTCATCTAGCTGGGACTCGTGCTTGTGCTCAGTCACTGGGTTGCAATTGATAATGGGAGAAAACCTAATACAGAGAAACCAATGTGGACAATTACTTACATAGAAGTATTTTTATGGCAGATTTTTCCAGTGGAACTTTCATCAAAGGGTATGTGAAGGCATGTCCACAAGGAGACTGAATTTACTTTATCAAAGTCTGGTAATACCAAGGCAGTTCCATGGTCTGACCATGGATTTCAGATAGTAATCCAATGTCTAAGGTTCTAGAACTAGTTTCAGTCATTGTTCTCCCTCTTTTATCTGGAGGTCTTCTCCAGTGGATGGGAAAATCTCAGTGCATGAAAGCACAGAGCTGTAAAGTGCTTACAGAGGTGAGAAAGTACTTATAGAGGTGAGAAAGAGGAAATTAATTTGCTTTTGGATAAGCAAGATAACCACTGACTGGCAGAGCTCTGGATAATATTACCATTGACTTGCTCTCTGTATTTCAAAGTTTCTAAGAGATGTTTCTTTTATAGCAAACCCTTTGCAAACACAACGTAATCACTCAAGATTATAAATGTCAGCCTATAGGATTACAGACACTGAACAAACCCAAAAGTCAATACTGGGAAAGGTCACAATGATGGACACATAAGCCACAGAACTAATCTCTTTGGTTAACATCTTGTAAGATTTTCCTCACAAATCACATAAAGTGCTTTAGGGCTCCTCTTTTCCAAATCTTCTCCAGAATATATTTCTGCCAATAAAATGCCTATCACAACTCTTTTGTATCATGCTGAGTTTCAGTTCAGTTCAGTTGCTCAGTCGTGTCCGACTCTTTGCGACCGCATGAATCACAGCACGCCAGGCCTCCCTGTCCAACACTAACTCCCGGAGTTCACTCAAACTCATGTCCATCGAGTCGGTGATGCCATCCGCCCATCTCATCCTCTGTCATCCCCTTTTCCTTCTGCCCCCAATCCCTCCCAGCATCAGAGTCTTTTCCAGTGAGTCAATTCGTATCATGCTCAATTGCCCCCAATTAATAGTTGGGCATGTATGGCATTTAGATGAATTAATTTACCTATCCATTTGTATTTTCAATAAATATTAATTGAGAAATTACTAGGCATTAGGACTGGAGCTCACTGGTCAGCAGAAACAGTGGTGAATAGAACGAACCCAGTCTGCCTGGGTTCAAATTCCAACTTCACCTATTAGCTGTGTAAATTTGGGGAGTTACGTAACTTTTCTCATCTGTTTAATGGGTACTGCTCTGGGAATTATGTAAGTTAATACATATAAAATGCTTAGAAGAGGGTGGGGCAAATGTGAGCACCATAGCTAATGCTGGCTGATTTAATAATGCTACACATGGTGATGTTACTTGTTAGGAGGAAACCAACATGGATCAACTAACCATACCAGTACATTGCAGATAATTACTCTTCCTACAGTATTGTGAAAGAAACATACATGGTGCTATGAGAACATAAAAATGGGAGGTTAGATCCAATCAGGGAACTCAGGGAAGCATTTCTTTTATAAAAAATAATTGAGCTGAGACCTGAGGGACAGAAGGAAATAAACAGGCCAGAGTGTTAGGAAGGAAGGAGGACTCTATGAAGAGTGCAAAGAACGTCTAGAGGCCCGTTGTTGGAAGGCAGCAATGCAGCCCATTAGCAAAACCTCAAGGAAAGTCGATATGGCTGGAACATAGAGGTCAGAGTTGGAAGGAGGAAGGTGGGACTGGTGAGGAATGAGATGAAAGAGGCAGGAGACAGATTGTACAGGGCCCTGTACGCTGCATTAAGGGTCAAGTCTTCCCCAAGAGTAATGGGAAGCCACTAATGTGATTCTGATAAGTGAGAACAAGGATTCATACCGAGGTTCCCACTCGGTGCTCATCAAAAAACCACGTGAGCAGGTAGTGTGATCAGTGTCACGGAGCTGAAAGGCCCCTGTCCTCTGCCACCTCTTGGTATGCTATGCAGCTCACTTCCCATTACTTCTCAGCTTGCAACCTACCTCCAGCACAACCAAACTATTTGGAATTCAGAAAGTATCATGTAGGCTCCCTGCTGCATTCTGTGTGTGGCTCCCTCTGCCAGCAATGCCCTCCTGCCTCCTCCCTGCCTGGTAACTTCTATTCAGAAGTTTTGTGTCTTTATGGCACAGCTTTACCATCTGCAAATAACATAGCCCTGGATACAGCAGACTAGCAAGGAATGTTTGCAGTCAGCATGCATGAGGCTGTACTCATTGCAACATGAGAGTTCTGATCAGGATCAGCTTGCCAGGGGCCTAAGGAGCTCTCTGTGAGACCACGAATTCCTTATGACCAGCAAAAAAAATCAGCAAAGAGCTCACACTTTTTCAGATTCCTCAGTTCAAAATGTTTTGTAAATTTATTTTAAAACATGAGTCCCATCCTAGGGCGATGAGAGCACATTGAAGTCCCTGGTTGCAAGAGCTAGTTCCTTGTCTTTGCTTTATCTAAGGCACTTTTTTTTTTTTTTTCAATAATTTAACTCAATCCCACAGAACTCAGTTGACAAGGCCTTCTGCCAATGGTCTTGTGTATCAAATTAGATGTGATCATGTCTGTATGAGAATATTTGGCATTTGATGTTTCTGAGTACAGGAATTCAGCTCAGGAATTGGCTTTTTGAAAAGCTAAGTGTCTCTCAGGGGTGTCAGATAATTCATTGATAAATAAGATGCAGATGACCTTTGGCATGCTTTGTTAATCATGTCACATGAACTTATATTACTCCAGTCACCAGTTAACGTGGCAGCCACTACTCCCAGGAGAAAAGCCTGTTTCTGGAGGCAGAGAGGGAGTTCACAGCAAATAGCCGCACGGAGTGGACATATGGGTCTGGTTATCCTGACAAAATAATTAGACAAGTACACAGAGAGACTGTACTAGGATATTCGATGCAGGGTATTTTTTCTTTTCTAATAATGATACCAATAAAACATTAGAAATATCCTAATTACCCAACAATAGAGGATTGATTAAATAAGAATGAATGAAGAATAAAAATGTGCCTGGATATAGACATGGGAATATGGATTCATATGTCCAAAAATTGGTTTATTATAAATAAATGCTATATGAATACTGTTCCCCCACCCACCCACCTTTAACACTGTATTGGACATATCTTTACATGCCATTGCATGTGGGTGCATTTATTATTGAAATCAAAGTATAAGACTATGAAAACACTGATGTTTTAAATACTTGAAGTTTATAAAACTTTTGGAATTAAAAGTAGGGAATGTGAAAAGTAACAGATGTTTCCTTTTTACTTCCTAATCAGTCATGTTGAACTTGTGATCTCCTACTGCAGAGGTGAGTCCTTAGTCAGAATGACCTTCTCATGATTTTTTGAAAATATGAATATAGTTATTTACTTATTTGGTTGTGTTGCACCCTAGTTGCGGCAAGCAGGAGCTTTATTTCAGCATGCAAACTTCTCTCTAGTGTGGCAAACAGGCTCTAAAGCGTGGGCTCAGGAGTTTGCAGCATGTGGGTTTAGTTGCCCTGTGGCATGTGCAATCATCCCAGACCAGGGATTGAATCTGTGTTCTCTGCATTGGGAGGCAGATTCTTAAACACTGGCCCACCGGGGAAGTCCTCAGCTCATGATTTATAATCAAAGCTTCACTCATACAGACCATATAGAATTTCCTGGCAGTATGCTATTTGCTATAGATAAAATGAATGAGATCAAGTCTGCTGAGGGAAGCAGCAAGTCAGTGAGTAATCTATTGGAACAGAACAGAATGGAGGCATCACTAGGCACACACCGTCTCCTCTGCTGTCACAGAAGCTGCCAGTAATACACTGGGAAGGTACCACACCACGTGGGGTTACTGTAAGACTAACTGAGCCAAATGAATGTCAAGTTCCCACTCCAGCACTTGTAATACACAAAGGTTCAGTGAATGGTAGGAAGAGGACAGGAAAGAAGATGTTCTCTTGAAAGAGCATTGGTCGTATGTCTGAAGGTACTGGGAACCAAATTTTGGTGTCAAGATATTTGGACAGGCTGCTAGTGAAATGCTCAGGAATGTTTTTGTCTTCTATTTATCAGGCTCACCTGTGGTTCTTTTATCTTGTCTCCTACGATATAAATCACCAACACCATCTGATAGGTTGAAGCTGAGCTTCCATCCAAGTAGAATTAACGTGGTATTTTATGCCAAAATGTTATCAGGATAAAGCATGAAGCTTCCAGTCAGGTTGACAAATAATAAAGTGGAAATTTTAAGGTGAATTAGACAAGATCATTGGTCTCAACTGACTGAATAGTTCTGTGGTATTTTTGCAGTATGCGTGTGTGTGTGTGTGTGTGGATGTTGGAAGGATGCGTGTGTGTGGGGGGTAAAGACCAATTTACAACAGAAACAATAAAAAAAAAAATTCAGAACACTGGTGACATAATAGAAAACAAAATAATATAAGAAATGAGCAGAAAAACAAAACAAAAAAAGCTGCCTTGAGAACCAGTCTATGTAGACATTGGCTATGCATGTTCTAATGCCATACTTTTTGGCCTAGATCTGGGCTGGATGAAGCACAAGCTGGACTCAAGATTGCCAGGAGAAATATCAATAACCTCAGATATGCAGATGATAACACCCTTAAGGCAGAAAGCGAAGAAGAACTAAACAGCCTCTTGATGAAGGTGAAAGAGGAGAGTGAAAAGGCTGGTTTAAAACTCACCATTCAAAAATCCAAGGTCATGGCATCTGGTCCCATCACTTCATGGCAAGTAGATGGGGAGACAATGAAAACAGTGACAAACTTTATTTTCTTGGGCTCTAAAATAACTGCAGTCAGTGACTGCAGCCATGAAATTAAAAGACTCTTGCTCCTTGGAAGACAAGCTACGACAAACCTAGACAGTGTATTAAAAAAGCAGAGACTATCACTTTGCCAACAAAGGTCCATATAGTCTAAGAGACCGTTTTTCCAGTATTCATGTATGGATGTGAGAGTTAGACCATAAAGAAGGCTGAACAACCGCAGAATTGATGCTTTTTAATTGTGGTATTGGAGAAGACTCTTGAGAATCCCTTGGACAACAAGGTGATGAAACCAGTATATCCTAAAAGAAATCAGTCCTGAATATTCATTGGAAGGACTGATGCTGAAGCTGAAGCTCCAATACTTTGGTCACCTGATGCAAAAAGCCAACTCATTGGAAAAGACCCTGATGCTGGGAAAGATTGAAGACAGGAGGAGAAGGGGACAACAGAGGATGAGATGTTTGGATGGCATCACCAAGTCAATGGACATGAGTTTGAGCAAGCTCTGGGAGATGGTGAAGGACAGGGAGGCCTGACGTGCTGCAGTCAATGGGGTTGCAAAGAGTCGAACATGACTGAGCCACTGAACAACCAAAAATCAAAGAGCTAAGTGTTCTGTTCCTGAGCAGACTCCCCATCAACATGCCACTCTGAGTTCTCTCTGCATAAGTGTAATGGGGAAGCGTATAAGGGGACACTCTATAAGTGGCAGTTTCCTAGCTTAAAGCTCAGAAAAAGATGAAAGAATAGAGTTGAGAAAATAGGAGCCTAAGAAGCCTCATTTAGTGGGTGACTCCCAATGTAGCTGTCATGGATTCCCTCCCCAGGCAAGGCCCTGATTCCAGAGCTGCCAACAGAGGCACCAAGTAAGACAACCAATGAAGTGGCTCCATCCTTCTCTTTTAGTCCTTTATTCCTTATGAGTGGAGCCAATATTTAGAATGGAATTATTGCTCTCAGTGACTAAACATTTTGTCCCCTTTCACATTGCTGATTTTTTTTTTTTTTTTTTGAAGGCTGAGTCATCCTCCAGGGAAAATCTTTTACTCAATGGATTCCACTTGCTTTATCAACTTCACTATGTGAAATCAAAGATTATAAACTTGACGGCAGCTGGTGTGGAAGAAATGAGGTTTGAAATGAGGGATGGGTGTTCCACATTTAACAGTGTTTTGAGGACAAAGGATAAGACCATGGTAACACTCAACCAAAAAAAAAAAAAAAGGAACCTAACCTAATAACTTTCCAGAAGTGAAAAAGCTAAGTATCACTGGACGTGGCAAACTCTTATTTAATAATACCACATTTACAAAAGTATTAAAATTTTACTTTAGAAATAACCTATTGTACCCGTCCTATACATAGCTAAATATTACTTCTTCATCTTCAAAATGAAGTAGATTAAAAGTTAAATAAATTGTTCAAGGCAAGTGAAGCACTTACATAGAAATAAGGATTAAAATTCATTTCCTACTGACTACCATCTTTCCTTCAAACTCATTATCATCATGTATGGCATTATTTTTATACAACCTGTAGGTTAACATTATTGTTTTAAAAAATAAATGAGAGAAAATCACCCTGCCCCCAAACTTAGCACATGCCCATTCAACTTCTGCAGGAAAATGTTTGAATGATACTATTACTTTGCATCTGTTTTGCATAATGGTGATCAGAATAGGAAAGATCACCACCACCACTCATTGGATCTTTCTTTATGTCAGGCACTGTGCTAGGTAAATAACACGGGTTACCATAATTAAGCCTCACAACAATCCTACATAGCTATTCTAGTATCCAATCCTCCTTTTACAAAGAAGAAATGGAGACTTCGGTTCAGTTCAGTCGCTCAGTTGTGTCCGACTCTTTGTGACCCCATGAATTGCAGCACGCCAGGCCTCCCTGCCCATCACCAACTCCTGGAGTTCACCCAGACTCACATCCATCGAGTCAGTGATGCCATTAGAGAAGCTAAATAAATTGAACAAGCTAATAAAGCTAATAAGTGGTGAATATATGAGCTTATATGTGATTCTGGGAAAGTTTGAAGGCAGGAGGAGAAAGGAACGACAGGGGATGAGATGGTTGGATGGCATCACGGACTCAATGGACATGAGTTTGAGTGAACTCCGGGAGTTGGTGATGGACAGGGAGGCCTGGCGTGCTGCAGGCCATGGGGTCACAAACAGTCGGACATGACTGAGCGACCGAACTGAACTAATGTGAGCTTAATCTACCTGATATCAGAATATGAACACTCGGCACCCTGGAAATTTGGTCTTTTCTTTAGTTCCCCTAAAGAAATCATTGAATTTGGGCATAATGAGATGGAAAATACTGAAAGCTCTAGGTCACACCCATGAATAAGCCATTTTACACCACCTACACATTTCAAGCAGTCTTCCTTTCCCAATACATATGGTTGAGCATACTTTCTTTTTTCTACTACTTGCGAATGCAAGGGTAGTATTTCACAAAACCAATTATGTGTAACTCTAATCCAATCAGTGACAGGAAAGAGTTAACATGCTAATTTTCTTGCAAGGAGTAAATTGCCAGAATCTTGTTGATTTAGGAATGCTAGCAGTTTTTCCAATATTCGTCTCATGAAGTCATCAGACTGATTCCTCTAGAGTATGGTAGAAGTGAGAATTAGAAATGTGCTGAGTTACAGAACTCCATAAAGGCGGTTTCAAGGCTTCCACCTAACCTTGTTTCCAACATGAAATCAGCAGTCCCCCAGGCACCTTATACAAATTCATTCGGGATACAAACTATTGATACAGTGAATTTACACAGTCACACAGGAATGACTGCCACAAACACACAGCTGATGTCAAATGCAGCCCCAGTGTCAGGAATCAGCTGAAGGTGCTCTCACATCTATGGCTACAAAGAGCCTCTCAAGGCACAAGGAGTATCTGATCAGGGCCTTCTTCCTTTTAAGATACAGCCTTTGGCCCGCATAAAGAGTTAAAAGATTTTCTTTGTGCATATGAGCTGATTCAGTCACTTAAATAATACATGTAATCAAAAGTAAGTTAATTGATAGAAACTGGATATTATGGCTCAATTGGGAAGAGTTCTAGTTGAGATGACTTTCCACAGAAATTTTAAGCTTTAAAATTTAAATGAAATCCATTCCACTGTTGCTCAAACTTCCACAGTCTAATGAGAAAGGTATTTGGAGGACAACAGAATGCATTTCTTATCTATTGGCCAAATAATCTGTGTTACATCTGGGAAAAGAACAGTCTCCCTACACAGCTATGTTAGATCGAGCATTAAGTTCAGTGCCTCTTCATGAGATACTGAAATACAGAAATGCAGTGAAGGAAGGTCTGTTGGGTGGCCAAATGTTTCCTAGTTAGTTACTGGTGAGTTAAAAGCGAGGGTCAACGACAACCAAAGACAAATATTAGCTGTATAAAGATATATTACACATTTGTTTCTTCTTTTCTGTTTTGCATTATCTCTCACTATTCTATTATCAGCAGCGGGTTCTCATTTTCTCTCTTAGCTACATCAATACCTTATTCCTCAACCATAACCTCCTAGAGCAATAACTTATGTTTTTCTATCAGACATAGATCACTTGCTATGTGCATAATTAGTGAATGACTATGAAGCGCATCTGCCCTGGGGCCACCTTTGGTGACCGTGATGGAACACATGTAACCCAAGGGCAATGAGGCCAAGGGGGTGCCCGGCTGCCAGTGGAGGCTTCGCAGGCACAGCCACATGCATCTCTGAGCTGCTCTGATTTGTGCCAGGTGCCCCTCGTCAGTGTGAAGAAAACCAAGTCCTGATAACCCAGAGGACAAAGTGTGCCGGTGGCCTCTTTGAGGCTCTCTTGCTGAGGGCACCTGAGAAAGGTCAGCAGCAGTGGGAGGAGGCAAATTCATCCAACACAAGGGAGGATCTGAGGGATTTCCCCTTGGGTAAGTATACTTGCTTTGCATTTTAAAGCAAATTTATTTTTAAGTTCCCCCTTGCCCTTTAAGAAATAATTTTTTCTTTAGTCATATCCTTTGCTTGAATATTTTTTCTCCTTATTTCCTCCTCCATCTTGTCCCTCTTTCTCCCACTAACTTCTTTCCTTCCCGCCAAAGAAAATACCACAGGCCAAAAAGCTGTGTGGTGTGACTTCTTAGAAAGTCTTTTTTGTTGTTGTTGTTAAAGGTTAACTTAGTCAAATATATGTTCTAAGGCTTGGAATTAGAAATCATAATTATTATTTTTCCAAATACCTAAGAATAAAACTGATATTTGCATTAGGAAACTTGGGGGTCCTTCTTTTAGTCCGTTATTAGAACTATTTCTATGGGTTAAATGTTCTTTGGACATTTAATTATTACTAGTAGTAAGTATTGTAGTAACCATTACTAGACTTAGCTCACTTTGCTTCTCTTTTTGAGAAGTCCTATGCCTTCTGGCCCACAGCTCGGTATGATCCCACCTAATACACACACACACACACACACACACACACACACACACATATTAAAGCTGTATGAAGAGATAATTTCCCCGTATACCAATTACAGGAATTATCCCACTTCAGTTCCAATACTACATCTTAGTCATGTAACACAGTATTCATTCCTCCAATCAGAGACTGAAAATATTTATAAAGACAGATCTCATCTACCTACATGACTCTGTTTGAATGTCATACAAATATATTTTGATCTGATTTCCTATTGCCAAATAAATAGCCTGGATTTCCTTTCTTCTATGAAATTAAGCTTTCATTTGTGCATCTTTCCAATCAAGACATTATATTCCATCCTAGAGTAATCCTTACTATTTATATGGTAAGTTTATGACTAAGCTTGGGTTAAAACAGTATTTCAGGAATATTAAATTTTTACTTTGAAGTACTACTCTAAACTATTTATCAAATAAAATACTTTATTACATATAAGAATTCAAACCTCTTTTTGAATGTCATATCATAAGTGATTGTGGCAACAGAAGCGGAAATATGACTTCTAAGAAAACTGTGATGTCCTTCATAAGACTGAAAGAATATAGCTCCTTTTAATTGTTCTGAATAAGTGACTGTGCAAAAATATATATAGGGTGCTTTTATATTTAATCTAAACACCCCTAAAAGCAATCATTTAGGAAAATAAGATTTCCATTTAATTGGGCTTTTTTTTTGTAAAACTAGCAGAGAAGTGTTCTGTCAATAGTGAAAGACGAGGTTTGTAGAAGGGTACAATATCAATAGTCAAGACACGTTATTTGACTGCTTATGGGTATTAGCAGTGGTCTTTTTTAAGCTTTAGCCACTTCTTATTAAGCAAGAAGTATCCTTGTTATCCAGTTATAACAGGAAGTTCTGACTTGAAACAGCCAATCAGTCTCCTCACCAAGTAACTAAGCTACTACGTCTTTGTGGCAAAGCTCAAAGCATTTACTTTTACTACTGCTTTAAAAATCTCATTATCACCCACTTTGTTTTGTCCTCAATGTCTTTTTCTCTAAGAGCAGATTTCTGAAATTCAGAAAATACATAGATGAATAAGAGGATATTAAGGCAAGCAAAACAGAAAGACAACTGGGTCTAATTTCTCTCCCTTATTGATGAGAAAGCTGAATCTTGTGGAATTTAAATGGCTCCCCTGGATAGTTGCAACTGTGAACCCATGACAGGAAGCCAAATCTTGAGAAGCACAAAGTGTTTGGAACAATGCTTCAGTGGTTGGACTAAAGTACCTTTGAGATGTCTTCCAACAATGAGTGTGTAAAGTTCATCTCACTTTCTACTTGGCCACTTTATCTCTTATTCTCTCTGGATTTCTGACACAGAGCTGGACATCACCAAAGTACAGCTGGACTTTGGTTTAGAGATACCAAACATAGTTTATGACGTTTGTCCTTAAGGAAGTCAAGGAGGAAAAAGGTGAACAAGAGTGATCTGGAAATCACTTTAATGGCCTAAAAGTAAGGGAATTTGCTAATTTGTTCCATGAAGGTAATCCTATCCTGTGCCATAAAGGATTACCTTCCTGGAAAAAAAGAATTTCCTTAATGTCAGTACATAACGCATTCTGCTTTAAAAGAGAATGTATATTTAAGGAAGAGAAGTGTATTTTTCATTGTCCAAATTTTTGAAGTAGCTTTGTAAGCTGGCAACAGCAAAGAATTAATATGGTTGAAAGGTTGTATCCAAGGTCACGTGACACATTAATATCAGACCTGGACAGAATGCAGAAGTCCTCACCTCTAATGTTCTTACCACTGCACTGTGCTGCATCTTTCAAATTAGGTAAGTGATACCCAGTGACTTGCAGACTTTTTAAAATTAATGATACTAAAATACACATATGCTTGAAGATTAAACTGGGAGGAGAAAAAGAGCAGATCTAATTAACACTGCTGGGATAATTTATGATAACTCAGTCAAACAATATCATTATTAATGTGACCTATCTTTCTCTAAAAATGTCATGAAATCCATCAATGATCAGACACAGCTGCAGCTTTTGTTTGAGTCTTTCAGCAAGACAGGACCACCAAAAGACCAGTGATGAAAATACCAAGTTGGTCCTATTTTATCCAGGTGCTCTGATATCAGTGTACAAACCAGACCAGACACACCGCATCTCTTCTGTGCACCTCATTTTACAAAGGTGAAATGAAGAGGCTGCCTTTGTTTTTACTTTCAAAAATGAATATGTTGCTAATTTAAAAGCAATAAATAGCTCCTCAAGAAAACTAATTTGTGCACACCCGCAGTCTATCAGCTTGGAGGTGGGCATCCAACCAAATACCCTCCTGAAATGAAAGGTTCACAGAAGGCACGAAGCTCGCCTGGTTCCAGAGGTGAAGCTGGACTTTGCAGTGCTGCAATCACGGTGGGTATGCATTCCACTTAGACCACAGCATCCAGTGTATTTCAAGTGAACCCTTAACCGAGGTATACAGACAGGGGCATGAGACAGGTACAGACTGATCACAGAAGCAGGGTCACCAGAAAACACCCTATTCTTTCTTTGTCTTCCCCTGCTAGCTAAACTTTCAGGTTCTCAGGAGTAAAGCCAGCTTGTACATCTGGCTTCCTGGCTTCCTCAGTTTGAGCAGACTTGAGAACTGGGTCAGAGGTAGAATGATTCCATCCCAGATTCGCTTGGCAAAATACTGTTACAGGAAGCACATTGATCACAGATGCTTTTTGAAATGACTAAGTCCATTAGGAATCAGAAGAGACGAGAAAGGCAAAGGAGAAAGGAAAGATATACCCATATGAATGCATAGTTTAAAAGAATAACAAGGAGAGATAAGAAAGCCTTCCTCAGTGATCAATGCAAAGAAATAGAGGAAAACAATGAATGGGAAAGACTAGAGCTCTCTTCAAGAAAATTAGAGATACCAAGGGAAATTTTCATGCAAAGATGGACACAAAGAAATGGTATGGACCTAACAAAACCAGAAGATATTAAGAAGAGGTGGCAAGAATACACAGAAGAACTGTACAAAAAAGAGCTTCACAACCCAGATAATCACGATGGTGTGATCATTCACCTAGAGCCAGACATCCTGGAATGTGAAGTCAAGTGGGCCTTAGAAAGCATCACTACAAACAAAGCTAGTGGAACTGATAGAATTCCAGTTAAACTATTTCAAATCCTAAAAGATGATGCTGTGAAAGTGCTGCACTCAACATGCCAGCAAATGTGGAAAACTCAGCCATGGCCACAGGACTGGAAAAGGTCAGTTTTCATCCCAATCCCAAAGAAAAGCAACGCCAAAGAATGTGCAAACTATTGCACAACTGCACTCATCTCACACGCTAGCAAAGTAATGCCCAAAATTCTCCAAGCCAGGCTTCAACAGTACGTGAACCATGAAACTCCAGATGTTCAAGCTGGTTTTAGAAAAGGCAGAGGAACCAGAGATCAAATTGTCAACATTCATTGGATCTTGGAAAAAGCCAGAGTGTTACAGAAAAACGTCTACTTCTGCTTTATTGACTATGCCAAAGCCTTTGACTATGTGGATCACAACAAATTGTGCAAAATTCTTAAAGAGATAGGAATACCAGGCCACCTGACCTGCCTCCTGAGAAACCTGTACGCAGGTCAAGAAGCAACAGTTAGAACTGGACATGGAACAACAGACTGGTTCCAAGTCGGGAAAGGAGCACGTCAAGGCTGTATATTGTCAACCTGCTTATTTAAATTATATGCAGAGTACATCACACGAAATGCCAGGCTGGATGAAGCAGAAGCTGGAATCAAGATTGCCAAGAGAAATATCAATAACCTCAGATATGCACATGATACCACACTTAAGGCAGAAAACGAAGAAAAACTAAAGAGCCTCTTGATGAAAGTGAAAGAGGAGAGGGAAAAGTTGACTTAAAACTCAACATTCAAAAAATGAAGATCATGGCATCTGGTCCCATCACTTCATGGCAAACAGATGGGGAAACAGTGATAGACTTCATATCTTTGTGCTCCAAAATCACTGCAGATGGTGACTATAGCCATGAAATTAAAAGATGTTTCCTCCTTGGAAGAAAAGCTATGACCAACCTAGACAGCATATTAAAAAACAGAGACTTTACTTTGCCAACAAAAGTCCATCTAGTCAAAGCTATGGTTTTTCCAGTAGTCATATATGGATGTGAGAGTTGGGCTATAAAGAAAGCTGAGCACCAAAGAACTGATGCTTTTGAAATGTGGTGTTGGAGAAGACTCTTGAGAGTCCCTTGGACTGAAAGGAGATCCAACTAGTCCATCCTAAAGGAAATCAGTCCTGAAAATTCATTGGAAGGACTGATGTTGAAGCTGAATCTCCAATATTTTGGCCACCTGATGTGAAGAACTGACTCATTGGAAAAGACCCTGATGCTGGAAAAGATAAAAGTCAGGCAGAGAAGGGGACAACAGAGGCTTAAGATGGTTGGATGGCATCAACGACTCAATGGACATGAGTTTGAGTAAACTTCGGGAGTTGGTGATGGTCAGGGAGGCCTGGTGTACTGCAGTCCATGGGGTCACAAAGAGTTGGACACTACTGAGCGACTGAAGTCCATTAGGAATAACAGAGTTGGGCTGGGACCTCCCTATTTTTTATTGGCATTTTCTACTTTGGCACAAAACAGCACAGTATCTTGGGCAGAATATTAAGATTTAGTTCTCTGGTTTGCATCAGTAATGATATGACAAAGAAAGAAAATCTATAAAATAACAGCATTTTTTTTTTTTCAAATATGTATTTAAAGGTACAAAGGTAAGTTAAGTTTTATCTTTATACTCAATTCTGAATTATATTTATTTCGTTGATGTTTCAGCTAGCCCCAGATGGAGAGATCCTCTCTCAAAGCAAAATAATCACTCTCAGAATTAGAAAAGGAAAATTTTCTTCATGCATGACTCAAAGATGACTTATTTTTCATTTATATGGGAGAGGGAGAGGAAAAACATATCTGAACGTGTTTTAAAATTAAATGCCAAAAGCAAACATGTCTATATTTTGTGAGGAAATCATGATTTACTGAAAGTTTTTGAAAAGTCATCAGTAGTTCACTAACTTGGCTCTGGGTACCTCATTCTGTAGTATACACTGTGCCTGTTTTATCTTCAGTGAATCAGAGATATGATCAATTTGCTGGGACCTCCAAGAGAATTACCAAAATAGAGATAAGAGATTTTCTGGCATAAAAGAATGAGTAAAGGAAAATTGCTCAATTTTCAATTGTAAGATTGGGGGAGTGACCCTTATGTAAAGATAAATATACAGATGGGTAGTGCTTTAAGTAAAACTTAAATGTGGAAATCAGCATTTGCACAGAAGATAAGATAAAGAGTGATTATTTGCTTTGGAAAAAGATTAATAATAGGGTTTACTCAAATAGCAAGTTCTTCCACATCTTTAAGCAATGACTTAATATCCAAAGACTCAGTTCCTACCCACCTCTTCAGGAACCTTCCCAGCATGTAACGCAAGATGCCTCAGTTTGGGGGGAAATGGGTACATGTACATGTATGGCCGAGTCCCTTCACTTTTCACCTGAAATTATCACAACATTGCTTGTTAACTGGATATCAGTTCAGTTCAGTAGCTCAGTCATGTCCGACTCTTTGCGACCCCATGAATCGCAGCACGCCAGGCCTCCCTGCCCATCACCAACTCCCGGAGTTTACTCAGACTCACGTCCATCGAGTCAGTGATGCCATCCAGCCATCTCATCAGCTGTCGTCCCCTTCTCCTCCTGCCCCCAATCCCTCCCAGCATCAGAGTCTTTTCCAATGAGTCAACTCTTCGCATGAGGTGGCCAAAGTACTGGAGCTTCAGCTTTAGCATCATTCCTTCCAAAGAAATCCCAGGGCTGATCTACTTCAGAATGGACTGG
>NW_011494773.1:4188105-4213629 GCF_000754665.1 Bison bison bison | reverse complement strand
CAGAATGGACTGGTTGGATCTCCTTGCAGTCTTCTCCAACACCACAGTTCAAAAGCATCAATTCTTCAGTGCTCAGCTTTCTTCACAGTCCAACTCTCACATCCATACATGACCACAGGAAAAACCATAGCCTTGACTAGATGAACCTTTGTTGGCAAAGTAATGTCTCTGCTTTTGAATATGCTATCTAGGTTGGTCATAACTTTCCTTCCAAGGAGTAAGCGTCTTTTAATTTCATGGTTGAAGTCACCATCTGCAGTGATTTTGGAGCCCAGAAGAATAAAGTCTGACACTGTTTCCACTATTTCCCCATCTATTTGCCATGAAGTGATGGGACCAGATGCCCTGATCTTCATTTTCTGAATGTTGAGCTTTAAGCCAACTTTTTCACTCTCCTCTTTCACTTTCATCAAGAGGCTTTTTAGTTCCTCTTCACTTTCTGCCATAAGAGTGGTGTCATCTGCATTTCTAAGGTTATTGATATTTCTCCCGGCAATCTTGATTCCAGCTTGTGCTTCTTCCAGCCCAGCGTTTCTCATGATGTACTCTGCATAGAAGTTAAATAAGCAGGGTGACAATATACAGCCTTGACGTACTCCTTTTCCTATTTGGAACCAGTCTGTTGTTCCATGTCCAGTTCTAACTGTTGCTTCCTGACCTGCATACAAATTTCTCAAGAGGCAGGTCAGGTGGTCTGGTATTCCCATCTCTTTAAGAATTTTCCACAGTTTATTGTGATCCACACAGTCAAAGGCTTTGGCATAGTCAATAAAGCAGAAATAAATGTTTTTCTGGAACTCTCTTGCTTTTTCCATGATCCAGTGGATGTTGGCAATTTGATCTCTGGTTCCTCTGCCTTTTCTAAAACCAGCTTGAACATCAGGAAGTTCATGGTTCACGTATTGCTGAAGCCTGGCTTGGAGAATTTTGAGCATTACTTTACTAGCATGTGAGATGAGTGCAATTGTGCAATAGTTTGCACATTCTTTGGCATTGCCTTTCTTCGGGATTGGAATGAAAACTGATCTTTTCCAGTCCTGTGGCCACTGCTGAGTTTTCCAAATTTGCTGGCATATTGAGTGCAGCACTTTCACAGCATCATCTTTCAGGATTTGGAACGGCTCAACTGGAATTCCGTCACCTCCACTAGCTTTGTTTGTAGTGATGCTTTCTAAGGCCCACTTGACTTCACATTCTAGGATGTCTGGCTCTAGGTCAGTGATCACACCATCGTGATTATCTGGGTCATGAAGATCTTTTTTGTACAGTTCTTCTGTGTATTCTTGCCACCTCTTTTTAATATCTTCTGGTTCTGTTAGGTCCATACTATTTCTGTCCTTTATTGAGCCCATCTTTGCATGAAATGTTCCTTTGGTATCTCTAATTTTCTTGAAGATATCTCTAGTCTCTCCCATTCTGTTGTTTTTCTCTATTTCTTTGCATTGATTGCTGAAGAAGGCTTTCTTATCTCCACTTGTTATTCTTTGGAACTCTGCATTCAGATCCTTATATCTTTCTTTTGCTCCTTTGCTTTTCGCTTCTCTTCTTTTCACAGCTATTTGTAAGGCCTCCCCAGACAGCCATTTTGCTTTTTTGCATTTCTTTCCATGGGGATGGTCTTGATCCCTGTCTCCTGTACAATGTCACAAACCTCATTCCATAGTTCATCAGGCACTCTATCTATCAGATCTAGGCCCTTAAATCTATTTCTCACTTAACTGGATATACCTCAGTACAAATAAAAAGCTTAAAATAAATAAATAGGATTGTGGTGATGGTCACTGAAAAAAAATGAAAAAATAAATAAATAAAGCAAGCTGTCCCAGGTAAGAGCCACACAGGTAAATGTGAAAGCAAGGTACAGTTGTACTAGTCTCTCTAAGATCATAGAGGGAAAAAATGGGTGGGAAATAATAGGAATCGTGGAAAGGTTAAGAAAAGAAGAATAAAAAATGACTGGTAGAGAAAAGAGCAAACTAATTCTGTGAACAATTAACCCACAGGAACTCTTTTTCATAAACATTGCTAACAAGGTATTTCTAGACCAAGACAGATATAAAATCCTTTAATCAGTTAGTGAAGCCACTGTGGAAGAATCCAGCTGATGTCCTAATTAGGTATCTGTCTGGTGTTCCAGTGGTTAAGACTTCACCTTTCAATACAGAAGGTATGGGTTTGATCCCTGGTCAGGAAGCTAGGATACCATATACCCCATGCCCCAAAATACTAAGATATAAAGCAGAAACAATATAAAGCAGAAACACATTCAATGAAGACTTTAAAAATGATTTACATCAATAAATAAATACATAATTAAAAAATAATAGATTATATGTATAGTTTAGACATACGAGAAAGGCAGTCTTAGACAGTTAAATAAGAATTTCTAAGATAAGAATTATGTTAAGGTTCTATTCAGAGATATAGCATCAGCTTTATAATGAGGACAGTGCATTCTCATGCCTTTCTCCAGCAGGGAGAGATTTGGTATTCTAGAGAATCCTCCCTGCTCACTCTGACCTCTTAGTTTAAAAAACTATTTATTATCAGACATAGTAAATAATATCAATGATAAAGTCAAACATGGCTAAAGAGGAAGAGTCCTTATGGATCCATCGAAGTACTTAAGGACCCTGACTTTGCAGAATGAGAGATGGATGATTTGATCAATAAAACCAAAGGCCTGAAATACTATAACCTGTCCGGACCTGGGGGTGGGAGGATGGGATAGAGGTGGATCATTAGTGAATAAAAAAATCAGAAGCACTGGATTTCACTCCCAGGTCTCATGTTGGCTTAGTTTTTGTGACCTTCATTAAACAGATTTGGTTACAGGTGAATTTGCAAGGCATGTCAGAGGTAGAATAGAGAGACATAAAAACAATTTGCTGAAAGTCTAAACTCAAGTAGAACAAGGACAAAAAGAAATTCAAGTCCAAAGTCATTGATGTAGGAGGCTATACCCACAGCACAGTCTAAGAGTGAAAATACACAGACGTAGTCAAGTTTATCAATTATTTTAAAAGTGCTAACAAGTAAGGGTTTCATGTACAAAATAAAACAAATTCGAAACGATTTGCCTTGTAACTTCTCCCTGGTTCATCACCCAGATTCACTCCGACGGTGCCTGGAATATGCTTTCTCCATCTGGGCTGAGTCCCCATCACCTAACAAAGCTGAGTACTAAGCAGAAGAGGAGGGCCTGAGTATTTCCTAATCTAGCCCTTCTCTGTTGCAGACCCGCCCTCAACAAACAATTGCTAGTCAATTTTAAGAGCTGGGAATTCCACAGATCATTAAGAACATGGTGATGAAAATATATAGGTAAGCTGAAAAGCCTAAAATAAAAGTCATCAAAATTATTGGAAACTGAGTGATTTTTGACAATCTATGTCACAAGCCAACCTTCTGGCCTTGCAATCTCTTTACCCACAAACCAGCTATTAAGTTATTTTGGTAATTAATTTATTGTGATTCTGCTACACACTGGGGATTGCTTTCAATTTTGGGATGAATACAACATAACCTCACTTCATGTGCGAAGTGCTAAAACCCAATTTCCTTAAAACTGAGTTCCTCTGCCAAGTTTATGATTAACTTCTCTTTCCAAAACTTTATTCCCTTTCTCGTCCTGCTCCTGTTCCCCTAAGGACTGAGGGTATCAAAGAAAAAGGGGATTAAAACTGAGCAGGACCCTGTGGGACCTCCCCCCGCTGGGTTAAAAAGCCCTTCAGTTTCCCCCATTTTTGTTTGTAGAAAAAGGCTTTAGTCTCTTAGGCCCTCCCTGAATTCTAAAGACCAGATTCAAGCAATTACTAATTAGGGAAGTGAAGGATAACAGGAACAAAGGAAAGACAAACAGTTCAGTGATAAAAACAGAGTCCCAGTTCCTCCTCAAGACATATGCATAACAATCTGATGCATATAAGTGAACTGCCCTGCAGAAACTAAGAGTCCCCAACCCCAACCCTCCTTCTCCATGTTTTATCAGAACTCTCCACCATGACCCATCCATCTTGGGTGGCCCTACACAGCATGGTTCATAGTGTAGGGCCTGGAAAAGGTCAGTTTTCATTCCAATCCCAAAGAAAGGCAATGCTAAAGAATGTTCAAACTATTGAACAATTACACTCATGCCACACGCTAGCCAAGTAATGATCAAAATTCTCCAAGCCAGGCTTCAACAGTACGTGAACTGCAAACTTCCACATGTTCAAGCTGTATTTAGAAAAGGCAGAGGAACCAGAGATCAAATTGTCAATAGCCGGTGGATCATAGAAAAAGCAAGAGAATTCCAGAAAAACATCTACTTCTGCTTCATTGACTACACTACAGCCTTTGACTGTGGATCACAACAAACTGCAAAATTTTTAAAGAGATGGCAGTACCAGATCACCTTACCTTCCTCCTGAGAAATCTGCATGCAGGTCAAGAAGCAACAGTTAGAACAGGACATGGAATAATGAACTGGTTCCAAATCGAGAAAGGAGTACATCAGGGTTTTACATAGTCACCTTGCTTATTTAACTTACATGCAGAGTACATCATGCAAAATGCCAGACTGGATGAAGCACAAGCTGGAATCAAGATTGCAGGGAGAAATCAATAACCTCAGATACACAGATGACACCACCCTTATGGCAGAAAAGTGAAGAAGAACTAAAGAGACTCTTGATGAAAGTGAAAGAGGGGAGTGAAAAAGCTGGTTTAAAACTCAACATTCAAAAAATGAAGATCATGGCATCCAGTCCCATCACTTCATGGTAAATAGATAGGAAAACAATGGAAACAGTGAGAGACTTTATTTTCTTGGGCTCCAAAATCACTGCAGATGGTGACTGCAGCCATGAAATTGAAAGACACTTGCTCCTTGGAAGAAAAGCTATGACAAACTATACAGCATATTAAAAAGCAGAGACATTGCTTTGCCGACAAAGGTCCATCTAGTCAAAGTTATAGTTTTTCCAGTAGTCAGTATGGATGTGAGAGTTGGACCATAAAGAAAGTTGAGTGCCAAAGAATTGATGCTTTTGAACTGTGGTGTTGGAGAAGACTCTTGAGAGTCCCTTGGACTGCAAGGAGATCCAACCAGTCCATTCTGAAGGAGCTCAGCCCTGGGATTTCTTTGGAAGGAATGATGCTGAAACTGAAGCTCCAGTATTTTGGCCACCTTATGCAAAGAACTGGCTCATTGGAAAATACCCTAATGCTGGGAAAGATTGAGGGCAGGAGGAGAAGGGGATGACAGAGGATGAGATGGTTGGATGGGCTCACTGACTGATGGACATGAGTTTGAGTAAACTCTGGGAGCTGGTGATGGACAGGGAGGCCTGGTGTGCGGCAGTTCATGGGGTCCCAAAGAGTCGGACATAACTGTGTGACTGAACTGAACTGAAAACCTACCACCCACATAGAATCTGGTGGTCATGATACTCCACTTACTGACCAGAAGAACTAGACTCCAGACTGGCTGGAACCAGAGGTTGACGATTCCTGAAATATCACCCTGTTGCCTCACCATCAACGAATCAGAAGAAAATTCAGAAGCTGCAACTCTCAGTCAAAATATTGTCTTTAAAAACACTTTCCTAAAAGCCATCAGGGAGTTCGGGTCTTTTGAGCATGAACCGCCCATTTTCCTTGCCTGGCACTGTACACAGCAATAAATACTGTCTTTCCTTCGCCTTAACCTGGTGTCAGTAGTCGGGCTTTGCTGTGCATCAGGTGAGTGGATCCAAGTTCAGTGCGGTAACACTAGTAAGGAATATATTCAGATATCTAAGCAAGGAGTTGGTATGGTACATTAGGTGTTTAAGTAGGAAATCAAGGATTTTCCTGGTGTTCCAGTGGCTTAGACTCCACATTCCCAATGCAGGGTTTCAGGTTCAAACCCTGGTCAGGGAAATAGATCTCACATGTTCCAAATAAGAGTTTGAATGTCACAACTAAAGATCCTGTATGCTGCAACTAAGAGCTGCCAGAGCCAAATAAATAAATATTTAAATAAATAGGAAATCAAAGTACTAGGAGAACAGAGGGGGGGCCCCTAACCTCAGTGTCCTGAGCAGTAAGACCACTTTCCCAGAGTGATGACATCTAGGCTGAGACTTCAGCCAAAGGGGGTAGAAGGTGAAGTCTGTGGTGATGGCTATGCAAGACTGATTCAGATAAGGGAGTAGCTGTTAAAAGGCTTGGCTGCAGGAACAGTAATATGGATGATCACGGCTGTCTTTTGACTGCTTATTTGTCATAAAATATCTGGCAGTGATACTATTTGCAGGTACTGTCTGGATGCAGGTATAGGTGTAGCTGGTTCTCAGAGTACCAGAATATGCCACCTAAAAGATGCTTGTCATATGGCTTATTCCTAGCTAAAGACTACTGAGAACCATCAGACCAAAGAAAAGCTCTAGAAACAGGCTACTTTCCTTTTATAAAAGAAATTTACATTTATAAAAGAGACCTACATTTGTAAAGGCATCCTCCTTTTCCTGACCAGGACACAGAGAACTTGTAACAAATCTTGTCTATGGAGAAGGCACTGACCTAAATCTGCATAACAGACATTGCTAAACAACCCCTGTTTACCATACCTTTCCTATCAGCTTCCCATAACCTGTCTCGCCAGCACAGAAGCCAAAATCCTCCTTTCCTCTGTTTAACCTAAGATATAAGACAAAGTTCTAATCACTCCTTTGGGTTACTCATCACTCGGTGTCCCTGTGCGTACATGAACATTGCACGTCAATAAATTTCCTTTTTTTTTTGTCTTGTTAATCTGTCTCTTGCTGTCTAATTACCAGGGTCCTGGTTGGGAAACTTATGGTGTGTAAAAGAAAGATATTTTTTTTTCCTCTCCTCCAGTTCTCACGCATAGTCAGGCGGGTTCATGCTCCAAACACGGACACACATATGTTCCATACCTACACACTGCCATGCAGAATGGACAACTATCAGATACCTGACAACCTCTCCTAACAATGCAGAGGTGATTAACTTCTCACCGCTGATAGCAGGCAGGATGCTGACATGGGCTGGGAGAGAACTTTCAAGCACACTTCAAACAACTCAATTAGATCAAGTGAAAAACCTCCAGAAGCATCTCAATGGATTACTGTACAATATATTTCCTCTTGTTACGATATTAAAAAAAAAAAAAAAACACACACACACACGCACACACACACACACACACATACACGGCTTCTTTCAGACCTGCAGCTGAAAGGTTGCTCCAGCCTTCCTCGCTACCTCCCTTTGAATTTAGTTTTCTTTCCTTTTTAACTGGCTGTAAACACATTTGCAAACTCTTCAGAGGAGAGCATATTTATGCGGGAGACCAGGCCCCTTCTCTCTCAGTTGGCCCCAGAAACTGTTCCAATTCACCATGTATTTACACATTTGACGATCGCTCCGAGGCAAGAAAGAGGGTGAAGGGCAAGGACACTGGTTTCGGATAGGGAGATCACAGCAGAGAGAGCAAGCAGGAAATGAAAAGATGAGCAAACCTGCCATTGCCCTCTTTTACCGAGCTCCAGTGTGGTTAGTAGGCACATGTGTGGAAGACAGAGTGAATATATAGCTCCTAATTCAGCACTATGATTCAGCACTGTGTAAGAGGCAAGCAACGCTTCGTGCGCTTGTAAGAAGGCAGGAGGAACCACCCTGTTTTACTAGGGGAAAAATAACGCCCCAAAATAGAGAGTAAGCATTTGGGTAGCTGGACAAAGGAACTCTGTGTGTGTGGTGCAGTTGGTAAGAGTGTGGGGAGCACCTCTCTTATTTCATTTTCAACCTGAACAATCCACATTTATGCTTTCTCCAGTCCATTTTTGCTTAATGTGTGTGTGTTCATCGCTCAGTTGTGTCTGACTCATTGCGTCTCCGTGGACTGTAGCCTGCCAGGCTCCTCGGTCCATGGAATTCCCCAGGCAAGAATCTTGCAGTGGATTGCCATTTCCTTCTCCAGGGTATCGTCCCAATTTTTGCCTCATAACTTGGATAAAATGATCAATGTCTATTAATAAAATAGCAGCAACAACACTCACTTGTTGAGTGTCTTCTGTATGCCTATCCTAGCAATTTTAGTTTATTATCCCATTTATAGTTTACAACAAAGTAGACACTATTCAGTTCAGTTCAGTTCATTCGCTCAGTCGTGTCCGACTCTTTGTGACCCCATGAATCGCAGCACGCCAGGCCTCCCTGTCCATCACCAACTCCCGGAGTTCACTCAAACTCATGTCCATCAAGTCGGTGATGCCATCCAGCCATCTCATCCTCTGTCGTCCCCTTCTCCTCCTGCCCCCAATCCCTCCCAGCGTCAAGGTCTTTTCCAATGAGTCAACTCTTCGCATGAGGTGGCCAAAGTATTGGAGCTCCCATTTTATACATCCAAGCCACTCAGCAAGGGCATGACAAAGTCACTGAAATTTGATCCCAGGGCTCAGATTTGTATCCACTGTGTACTAATTGATGATAAGCATCAGTGACCCAGCATTAAACATATGGTCACTTTTACTGCAGTCCTTTAGCTTTGCTTTGGGCTTTGTTTCTAAGAAACCAGTTCTTCCAATCTGAAGTTAGTAGCAGTGTATGTTAGGCTTGTTTGTATTTTGAAACATCAGGTGGCTGAGTTATGCACATCCCTAAACCTACGACATGGCTTTTATAGATGACTCCTCAGACACCGCTGTACTGAAGGGGCAACTAACCTGAGCTGGTACAATTTGAAACCGAGCAGGCCCTGTGGGGCTCCTGGGTAGGGAAGCTTTTCTGTGTCCCCCATTTCTTGTTTGTAGGAAACTAGTTTCAGCCTCCATGACTCTCCCTGAGTTCAAAGGGGCGGGTTCAAAGAGTTGCTAACCAGAGAAGCGGGGGTCTGGGGGATACAGAGACAAGAGAGGAGCAGTCAAGAAACAATTGTGCATCCTCAGGGCTCAGTCCTGGCTCCACCTCAAGAGACACACATAACTGCGTCTCTGTGCTCTTCTGCAGAACTAAAGCCCCTAACAAATGGAAGATGGTAACTACCTGAAGCATTCTTCAATCCAGAGAGAAGGTCACAGTTTGATCAAACAGAACTCATCAGGAGACCGCCTGAGGCCAGATTAAAGGAGGGCAGGCCCTGCACACACCCTGATCCTTGTCAGCAATTCCACCCTCAAACCAACGCTGTAAAACTCCTCACCATAGCCACAACGCCCCCAACCCTTCTGGGACACAATTCTGAGGGCATGAGCCTGCTAACTCACCTTTTGCCTGGTAAGGCAATAAAGCTATTCTTTTCTGCTTCACCCAAAACTCGGTCTCCAAGATTTGATTCAACACCGGTGCACGGAGGCCAAGTTTTTAGCATCAAATTCCACAAAGAAATGTTTTGGATATGGGGAATATATGACAGGAAATGAGCCACATTTTTGGAGTCTGTGGTTCTCCTATTGTATTCTTTTCCTGGAGTGGCTGTGAAATGCCTTTCAGCTTCTTCTTGCCTCTCCCATTACACTTTTCCCCAACAGCCCTCATAATTTTTAGAAATGAAATTTTATTATGTCACCCTCTATTTTAAAATCCTTCAGTGGCTCCTCATTGCACTGAAAATAAAATCCTAGTAGCAAAGTTCTCAGGAAAACAATGTCCCAGTTCCTCCACATTACAGTTTCTGTAAACTCCCTGATCTTCGAAAAGTTCTATGCACAACTTTTCTAACTCAAGTCCAACTTGTGGAAAAATGTGGAGTCTCATTTCTTTGGCAGACCTCGGCATAAACTGCTGAGAGTCACATGACAGATTTTATGTAAGGGAGAATAGAAAGGAAATACAGGGACAGGTAGCTTTTGTTTCAGCCCTGCTAAAGGCAGGATAGCAGAGAATTCCATGTCAAGGAATCTTCCTCTTCTCTAAAGCAACAAAGAACTGTTTTAGAGGTTCTTAAAGAAGTAAAACAAATGACTCAAAAGTGAAGGATGAAGGGGGTGGGGAAGAAGATGCTTTTCAATCTGTGCAAAACCAAATGAAGGACAGCTGACAGCTGTCTTTGCTTCCTGCCAAGGACAAAACAAAAGAAATAAGGTTCAACCCTGTGAATAAGATAAGGAGAGTAAAATACAGTGGACTGCATGATTGAAGATTCTCTAACTGGGACATCCCTGGTGGCCCAAGGGTTAAGAATCTGTGTGCCAATGTAGGGGACATGGGTTCAACCCCTGATATGGGAACACTGCCCGTGCTGTGGGCTCCCAGAATCCCAGAGAAATAGATTTCTTTTGTTTATAAGCCTATGATATTCTGTCATAGCAGTTTTGACTAAGACATCAAGAGATCCCAAAGACTGCTGGCAAACCACTAGAAGCTAGAAAGAGACAAGGAATGAACCCCCTACAGTTTTCAGAGGGAGTGTGGCCTACTGACATCACGATTTTGGACTTCTAGCCCCCAGAAGTGTCAGACCAAAATTTCTGTTGTTCTAAGTCACCCATGTTGTGGCACTTTGCCAAAGCAGTCCTAGGCAATTACAATTACTGAAGATCTCTTTCAATTCCAAATTTAGGGCCACATTACAAGAGACCGACTATGGCCCATCAGATTGAGAAAGATATGAATTCTCCCCGTATTCTGCTGTGTCAGTGAATTGGCATTTAAATCTCCAAGATCTATTCCATCTTCTGTATACTCCAGCCATGGTATTCCTTTCCTCTTATCGGCTTAAGGGTGAACATGTGACTTAACCCTGACCAAAAAGATGTCAGGGGAACTTAGGAGTGCTGATGGTGCTGGAAAAGGTTTTCTTGCACCTAAGCAGCTGAGTTTTTCCTTTAGATGTCATCATTCCTGGATCTGACATTTGGAAGAGCTGGCACCCCACTCCAGTACTCTTGCCTGGAAAATCCCATGGACGGAGGAGCCTGGTAGGCTGCAGTCCATGGGGTCTCTAAGAGTCAGACACGACTGAGCGACTTCACTTTCACTTTTCACTTTTATGCATTGGAGAAGGAAATGGCAATTCACTCCAGTATTCTTGCCTGGAGAATCCCAGGGATGGAGGAGCCTGGTGGGCTGCCATCTATGGGGTCGCATAGAGTCAGACACGACTGAAGCGACTTAGCAGTAGCAGCAGCATAGATGTCTTGCATAGAGGATAGTCAGTCTAAGGACAAAGCTGACATACTGCAGATGACAGAGGGAAAGAACCTGGTCTATGAGAGCATCAGTGAGCCACAAAATCAACCAACTGCAGAGCCCATTCCACTTTTGGACTTCTTGTTCCTTAATCTCTCCCTAGTTCTACATCATTTAGTTCACTACCCTTTTCTTAGATTCACATTTTTAGCCCTGTACTTAAGAGGTAACTAAAGATAGTTATGCCTTCCCACCAGTTTAGTTTTTTTCCTCGATATGTTTTATGTTTAACTTTTGCCTTAAACTGATCCTGACTAATAAATGTATCTTTTGAGAAATCCTGTTCAGAGACCCTCTCTCAGCAAGTTTTTCTAGTGGCTCCTAACAGAACTGACTTGGGTCAACCTGAGGCTGTCTGGACTATTCTGAAAACTCCAGAACAATAGGAGGAATCTCTTGGTTACCTCATCCATACATCCCACCCCATCCTGATTTTCTCCAACATCAGTTAGCCTTAATATAACATGCTCCATTATCAGTAAGAACCAAGGAGCTCATGAGAACCATGTAATTGTTCAATTTATCTACAGGTAAATGCAGGAAAAAAACCTGCAAAACCATCATAAGAACTATATTTCTGGGGAAAGTGATATACAAGGTACTTCACCATTCAATTGTTAGGAATTTACCGTCTTTCCTTCTCAGAAGCAAGCTTTGATATTGACCACAGGAACAGAAACTACTGAATAAGAATTTTCTTTTAATAAAATATTTATGCTTTGAGGCCTTTACCTGTGTCCATATTTGTGTGGCTCATATTACAATACCACATAGTCACAGGACAGGCTACCCCTTCTGATGAGATTTACACCACCATGCTCATAGGGGCACAGAGAGGTTTTATTCTTTGACTAAGAGTCAGTTATAGTTTTATTTAAGTCCTTTGCTCAGTAGTAATTTTTTAAAGAAATAAAATATTAAACACATTTATAGAATATTACTGCAATTTCTGAGCTCAGAAAAGCTTGGAGAATGTGACAAAGAACAAAGGGCAAAGCTTTCTGTGTAAGTCTCCTCATTAACACTGTCAAATGTTATGCCCCACAGATGAGTTAGTTCTTCTATCGTAAAAAATTAATAAACAGAAACCTCAATTAAATAGAGTGGGGAGGCCAGAGGGGAAGCTCTCACACCCAGAGACAATCACAGAGCCCAAAAGGGAGAAGAAACACCTCTTCTTTCCTGGCAGAGACTCAGCCAATGAAAAGCCAAGGATCTATGTTTACTACAGCCCCTCAGCTCTCTTTTCCTCTTTATAAAAGTCTTCTCCTTCTCTTGCGGTTTGGGGACTTATATGTGCCTCAATCTGGTGACAGATTCCGAACTGCAGTTCTCTGATGATCCCGTTTTTTTCTGGAGAAGTCTGGCAATTTATTTGTTTCAGGTCAACATGATATATTCAGCACTCATTCTGGTGTTGTTGATTAGTAGCTGAGTCGTGTCTGACTTTTTGCGACCCCATGGACTGTAGATCACCATGTTCCTCTGTCCATGGAATTTGCCAGGCAAGAATACTAGAACAGGTTGCCACTTCCTTCTCCAGGGGATCTTCTGGACCCAGGGATCAAGGCCACCTTTCCTGCATTGGCAGGTGGATCCTTTAGTACTGAGCCACCAAGGAAGCCTTGATGCCATGCTAACTTATTATTCTTCCCTTTGCCATATGAAATCAACTAGAGTCACAACATTGATGCTTTAAAAAGTCACTTCCTCTAAGTCAGAAACTTGTAAGTGGATGGAAAGGCCAAAAAAGGAAAAAAAAAAAAAAGACTTAAAAAACAAAAAGAAACACTTAAAGGCTTTGACTGCTTCTCAGCTTTACTTTTATTGTCTTCTCCCCCAAAATGCAGTTTGGGGCTACTTAAAAATTTCTAGGTTTGGAAGTGGTGATTAACACAAAACTTTGCGGTGTGAAGTAGTGGGGGCTACTAAAACGTCTTTGACTCATATTTATGTTTCCTCACTGGAGGCAGAAATTTATCACAGTATTTTCTCTGACATTCACATCTAACAGTTGTTCACTATGCAAAGAAGCTTGGTGATCAACATCACAGCCACCCACCTGCTCATGTAGCATACAGGCATTTGGCTAAAAACAGGTGGAATAGGAAGACTCTCATTAATCTCAATTTATTAATCTATCCAGTAGGACTGGCAAAAAGGAATAAAACTCAAGCAACATGAATATTAGGAAGCAAGACTAGAGACAATAGACTAAAATAATTTATCTGTTTTAAGTAGCCAATGTAAAATTGACAGACTACATTTACTTTGGAAAATCCTTTCCCCAACAAGAATTATGGCTGTATAGAAATAGCATGAAGTTTAACTAAACTAGAGTCTGTTTCTGCCGTGTTTCAGGACCCAAAGCAAGAAACTTAGCATCATTTTCTTGACTGTTATATACTGTAGTTAAATGACTAGATATTCATAGAACGGTATAAAAGAGAAAAGAAGAAAAAGGTAATGGTCAGGGAGCATCATAGAGTCTTATCAAGTTGGAAAGGGCCATGGGGATAATTGAGAAAAGTGTTTCTCAAAGTGTGAAATGTGGACCCCTATTAGAATGACCTGGAGAGCTTTTTAAAAACATAAATCTTCAGAACCCATCCTAGACCTCTTAAAATGTTGAAGGGTAGAGCCTTACATCTCTCTCTCTCTTTTTTTTTTAACCTCACTCTCTTTTAGTTCAGTCTCTCAGTCGTGTCCAACTCTTTGTGACCCCATGAACCGCAGCACGCCAAGTTTCCCTGTCCATCATCAACTCCCGGAGTCCACCCAAACCCATGTCCATTGAGTTGCTGATGCCATCCAACCATCTCATCCTCTGTCATCCCCTTCTCCTCCTGCCCTCAATCTTTCCTAGAATCAGGGTCTTTTCAAATGAGTCAGCTCTTCGCATCAGGTGGCCAAAGTACTGGAGTTTCAGCTTCAACATCAGTCCTTCCAATGAACACCCAGGACTGATCTCCTTTAGGATGGACTGGTTGGATCTCCTTGCAGTCCAAGAGACTCTCAAGAGTCTTCCCCAATACCACAGTTCAAAAACATCAATTCTTTGGCACTCAGCTTTCTTTACAGTCCAACTCTCACATCCATACATGACCACTGGAAAAACCATAGCCTTGATTAGACGGACCTTTGTTGGCAAAGTAATGTCTCTGCTTTTTAATATGCTGTCTTGGTTGGTCATAACTTTCCTTCCAAGGAGTAAGCATCTTTTAATCACTCTCTCTGATACCATCAACTTTGTATTCATGTAAGGAATGAAAGGGCTTCCCTGGTGGCTCAATGGTAAAGAATCCATCAGCCAATGCAGGGGATGTAGGTTTGATCCCTGGGTTGGGAAGATTCCCTGGAGAAGAAAATGGAAACCCACTCCAGTATTCTTGCCTGGGAAATCCCACAGACAGAGGAGCCTGGTGGGCTATATATAGTCCATGGGGTCACAACAGCTGGAGACAACTTAAGGACTAACCAACAACAACCAGGCATGACACAGCACAGTTACTTGAGAAGTTATTTTGAAATACACATTTCCTTCTAACTCCTAAATCCAAACAAAATTCTAGAGTTGTTAGTGCAATTTTAGAAAAGCTTCCGAGGCAATTCTGCCTTCTTGGGAACCAGTGATCTCATCTAATGCCTTCAATTTACTGACAGGAAAATGAAGTCTAAGAAGCTGTGATCCATTGAAAGTCAAGCAGCACATGCTACTGGCTGGGCCAGGACCCTAATCTGGGTCCCTGGACATGTGTCCCACTATAGAAGCCTCATGATATGTTTAACTTTTTTTTTTTTTTTTTAATTTTAGAAAATGTCAAATAAAATCATATAAAAAGCAAATAAAATCATATGATTAACCTCCACGCCCATCAGCCAGGTTCAACAGTGATTGGATTTATGGCTGACTTTGGCCCATGTGTATCCCCAATCACCTCCTCACCCTAGCCCCTGATTATTTTAAGGCAATTCCAGAATCATGTCTATTATCTATAAATATTTGTCTGATTATATTATTACTCAATATAAGGAAGAACCCACAATAAAATATTGTTTAGTTTCTTGGCACTTCAGCACTTTTTAATCTAAAAAAACAATAACCATCAAATATCAAACTCGGGAAACCATTTATCTATTTGAGTTACAATATACTTCTCTCCCTTATCCTAGAATTAAGAGGTTTTTATAAAGCATACATTAGTTTGATTCTCTGACCAACTCCGTAAGTGTTTGATTCCAGTGTAGAAGATATTGTAGCAATATAAACTGAAATATTGAGGCATTATGGGTCAGTATTCTTGCCTGGGAAATCCCATGGACAGAGGAACCTGGTGGGCTACAGTCCATGGGATCGTAAGAGTCGAACACAGCTTTGAGACTAAACAAATGGGTAATTTAGGGACAAATAAACTTAGAAATAAAAAACATCATCTAATGGGTCAGGTTAAGACCCTTCCTTTATAAACCAAGACATAAGTAGATCAAAGCAATAAGTCAAGTAGCAACTAATCACTGAGCAGTTTTTTTGGGGGGTGGGGGTGGGGAATGGCCTTTTACTTTTATTTTAGAAGTGCTTTGTCTGACATAGTAATATAAGATGGAAAGGTCTATAAACAAATCATGTCAGATCATATGTAAAATGTTTACTTATTGTGATAGGAGGGGGCAGAGGAATGGAGAGAAAGTGAGACAGAGAGAGAGACAAAGAGAGGGAGAGAGAGAAATTCATGCATACTTTACCATATTCAGTACAAGGAGGTACTTATCATTATGGCAAATTATACAGCACATGAATAAACTGAGGTAACCATAGGGCAATCATCTCTCAATTCAATTAACAAGAAGTGCAATATCTTGGAAAACTCCAAAAGATTTAGACTGCTTTCTGTAACTGTTACCTAATGGTTGAAATATCCAGAAACCTTTCCCTGTTCTGAAAACTGCAGGGCGGTAATTCTAAAATGAAATAACTAATCTCACATATTGCTCAAACTGTCACAATATATTGGAAAGAGATAAACTAAATGGAGTAAAGTATAAAGACCACAATAACACATGAAGGTCCCCTCTTTTAGATTTTAAGAAAAATAGTAGCTGACAAAAGTGAATGAGGACCTTGTTATGAGGAAAGCCGGTGAACTGGTGTTCTGCATAAACGTTACGGCAGTAAACTTACAATGGCTAAGAAATAGGAAACATATGTTACACATATACCTACATACAAATATATATGTATGTAAATGTATGTACATACTTTATATATATATATGTAATATATATATTTTTTAATGTACGACGTCAGTGAAAATGTTGTCTGATCTATTTCTTAAAATTCTGAGAAGAAATTAGAATAATAGTGTATTCTATTAAATAATGTTTTTCCTATTGCTTTTAGAAAACATGCAGTTGATTCTCAATTTTGTTTTTGTTTTTTTGCTATTGTTGATGTTGCTTTTGGATTTAGCATGTGATTTAAAGGAACGTATCAGTGAATTTCTACATTTAAGAAACAAAGATACCAATTATTTCACACTGCTGCTGCTGCTGCTAAGTCGCTTCAGTCGTGTCCGACTCTCTGCGACCCCATAGATGGCAGCCCACCAGGCTCCCCCATCTCTGGGATTCTCCAGGCAAGAACACTGGAGTGGGTTGCCATTTCCTTCTCCAATGCATGGAAGTGAAAAGTGAAAGTGAAGTTGCTCAGTCCTGTCCGACTCTTAGCGACCCCATGGACTGCAGCCTACCAGGCTCCTCCATCCATGGGATTTTCCAGGCAAGAGTACTGGAGTGGGGTGTCAACTACGCTAAGTTAAATCCCCTGGAAGAAAAATGATTTGTCTCCGGTCACAAAGCTAATTATTTGAAGAGCCTGGTATTTCTATTTTGCTAGGGAGATATGCCAGTTGAACCATCCATCAAGTAGTAGTTGTGCGATAATATATTCAGTATGTAAGAGCTCAATAGAGTACAGGCTCCCTAACCTTGAGACGGTTACAATCTAATTTGGGAGATAAGATACAGGAGCAAAAACTAATTTTTAAAATGATATTAAATAATGTAATATGCATTTATAATATTTTGGAGCTCTGATAAAGGAAAAAGCATTAGTCAGTACAGGTAAGGTGACATTTAAGCTTGGTTTCAACGGATGAAAACATGAGTTTTAGCCTCTGGGAATTTGCAATCCAGTGTTGGAAAGAAAGGAAGGTAAACATGGAAACAATGACCTATGTTAAAAAGCAGATGTAAGTTGTATAATGCAACTGAAAGCAAAGCATGAATACTTAATAAGTATTAATGTGTTGTGTTAATAAGTCGTAACTGAGTAAGTATCCTAACCTCCCAATTCTTCCTGCCCTCTCCTTCCAACTCCCACGACCACATATCCATTCTCTACATCTGCCTCTCTATTCTTGTCCTGGAAGTATGTTCGTCTGTACCATTTTTCCAGATTTCACACATATGCATTAATATACGATATTTGTTTTTCTCTTTATGACTTACTTCCAGCAGAAACTAACATAACATTGCCCAGCAATTATATTCCAATAAAAATTTAATAAATAAATACATATCATTAGTGAAGGTCAAGAATCAAAAGGGGTTTCATGGAGAATTTACATTGAACCTTATTTTCGAAGAAAGTGGAATGCAGCAGAATACTTTCCAACAATAGCATGAATTGATTCAAGGAGATATAGAAAGAGGCGGGCCCGCTGGTTGAGACAAAGGGGAATGCTGGTGAGCACTGGGAGAGACAGGATTGGCAAACAGGCCGAGGCGCAGAGAGCTCGGCTTGCACGCTGAGAGCGGAGACGGCTGCAGGCCTCCAGGACTTCCCGAGGACACTGACAAGCTGTGACAGTGTTTCGGAAAGAAAACTCAGATGACAAGGGGGACTGGACCACTGGGCAGCCAGAAGCAGAGTGGCCAGTTAGGAGGCTGTGACTGTATTTCAGAAGAGGGGTTAGGGCCTAAAGTAGGACAGTGGCAAAATAAATACATGAGACAAGAGGGGGAATTATTGGGACTGTCAGTTGATGGAGCATGAAGAATAAGGGCAGAGTTGAAGATGATCCCATGGTTTCAGCTGAGGGGGTGAAACTCAGTGAAAGGAGAGTGATCTACTAACTCAGACAAGGAAAAGGGCCAGGGGTGGCTTTAGTGTAAGATACAAGACAGTTTTATTCAGTGAGTATGAGGGGGCAGCCGGCATCTTCCAGCTCTGTGAAGGAGGCAGTTGAGAGCTGAAACTCAAGCAGGAAGGCAGATTTTTAAAAATGGTGTCCATGTACACACCGCTATATTTAAAATGGATAACCAACAAGGACCTACTGTGTAGCACATGGAACTCTGCTCAAGGTTATGTGACAGCCTGGACGGGAGGGGAGTTTAGGGGAGAATGGATACATGTATATGTAGGGTTGAGCCCCTTGGCTGTTCCCCTGAAACTGTCACAACATTGTTACTCAGCTCTACTCCAGTATAAAATAGAAAAGCTTAAAAAATAAATAAATAAAACTACAACACCAACATAAAAAGGGTGTCCAGGCATTTACTCCAATTATGTGAGGGTGAATAAGGAATCAGAATTGAGAGTATGTTATGTGTGAGGCACATTAAAGATGGAATTCTTTGAAACAGGTTTTATTTGGGGAATAGCGGTAAACAATAAAAGACACATACATTCCAAACGCCCTTTCTGGTAGCTAGCATGGCTCTTGCAACACATGCTGACCAGAACGGGCGAAATGACTCTCCCACAGGTGTACTTTGGATCTCATTCAATCACTGTCTTAACTTTCTCAGGCACCTCACTTTTGTACTTTTTTACGTTTTTGTTTTTTTTTTTTGATGTAGACCATTTTTAAAGTCTTCCTTGACTTTAGAACAATACTGCTTCTGCTTTATGCTTTTTTTTTTTTTTTTGGCTGCAAGGCATGTGGGGTCTTAGCTGCCTGACCAGGGATCAAACCCTCACTCCCCTGCATTGAAATGTTAAGTTTTAACCCCTGGACCAAGAGGGAAGTGGCCTCCCTGCCTTATCCTTATCTTTCAGATTTTGTATGTTCCTATTATTAGTACCAGGTTATGACTTTGAACTCTTCCATTATGTCTCTCAGTCATAGAATACAGCTTTGAAAGATCAGTGTGCCTTTATTTCAACCCCAAACACAGGCAGTGGTGGCTTTAGAAATTCTAAATAAGAAAAGCTTAAGATCATCAGTTTACTTGGAAAGGGAGGTCAGGACACCTACTCTGAAACTTCAATTTTCATACTAAGATGTGCTTTTTACTTACATTGTATGTTGGACTGATAAAACTTCCTGAAAATACATTTACGATTTTTATACTTTTTCTTTTTTGGTAACTACTGCTGTTGCTATCATTCAAGGGGTCTGATGTATTAGTTTCCCATGGCCATTGTAACAGGTTAACACAACGGGTTGGTTTCAAACACAGACTTTTCTCTTGTGGTTCTGGAGGCTGGAAATCCAAAATAAGTAGGACTGAACTGTAATCGAGACGTCAGCAGTGCTGCGTGCTCTCTGAGACCCTAGGGGAGAGCTTGTTCCTTGACTGGTCCAGTTTCCAGGGGCTGCCAGCATTCTCTGGCTTGTGGCTGCCTCACTCTACTCTCTGTCTCCATCTTTACACCACCTTTTCCTCTGTGCTTGCAGGCAATCTCTCTCTGCTTCTCTCTCATAAAGATACTTGTAATAATATTTATCCAGGATTATCTCCTTTGCTCATAGTCCATAACTTAATCATGCTTGCAGATACCCTTTTTCCATATACGGCAAAATGTATAGGCTCCAGGATTTTGGACCTGATATCTCTGGGGCACATTTTTCCATCTACCACAGGTGGAGAAGGGGATGATAGAGGATAAGATGGTTGGATGGCACCACAGACTCTATGGACACGGGTCTGAGCAAACTCCAGGAGACAGTGAAGGACAGGGATTTCTGGTGTGCTGCAGTCCAGGGGGTCGCAAAGAGCCAGAAACAACTTAGCAACTGAACGCTGATCAACAACATGCAGGTGGGCCAAAGCAATCTCTCAAGGTTCCCTGGGGTGACATTCCCAGAGTTATGCCTTGTAAGATCCTGAATGTCAAGGTAGTAGCTTAGATATGACTTTTAACCTAAAAAGGATCTGGCCTTTCACATCTAAATCTATCCATCTCAGTCGTCAAGACAGTGTTATCACATGATGGATTTCATATGAAGCCCACCATTTTTGGAAGCGATCTCAATTTTGTATTTAAGTATTAGAATATTTTCCTGAGAATACTGCACAATATGTGACATCTAGATTTAATTAATATGATGCCAAACCTAAGATCATCAATTCCCCCTGGTGACATTAAGATGAAATCAATGTTGTAGGCCACAAAATATGCAACCTGACAAAAATGACAGTAATTAGAAAATTGTTAAAATGAAACACATAAGTTCCATGCTGAGACATAATATATGTGGCAGAAATAGAGATTTATATAGTGGCATAACAGTTGCTGATAGCAATAAAATACTACTGTAGTCAATGTTTTTAATCACTTTACTGAAAAGGGGGTCAGTGGCATAGAAGATCTAAGAGTGGATAATTCAACATTTAATTTTATTAGGTACATCAAATTTTCCATTATTTTGTTGAAGTTACTTTAGAATAATATTGATATCACTGCACTTGTTAAACGTATTTTAAGTTATTGTTGTATAACTGCTGAGTGACTCAGGAAGCCATCAGACAGTCAACACTTCTCAAAACCCAGACCACAAAGTGGAGAACCCATGGGCCAATAATTGAGCTCTTCACACATTTTTAATGATGTTACTATACTTCTAAAGAGTGAACTTAAAAATACAATGTAAACCCTGTACTTGGTCTTTGAGAAAAGGAATAATATACACAAGTGCAAAACTTTTAAATAAGAACAGAAATTTGTAGCTTGGATGTTTTGAACATCTGGATGCTTGATGTACATCAAACAGCTGAAAGGATTAACTGAGACTTTTTGTTTGTGAATATGTTAGTTTTGGAGTCATGTGGACACAACTAATGATTCATTTGAGAGGAACACATTAGCTATTCCAAGTTTATTAAGAAGCTATATCTTTCCTCTCACCCGTGGAGTCAGGCCCTGTTATTTTATAAGCCCTATTCAAACGCATCTGCAAACAGATCTCTATACACAGCTAGCATCAAGCATGCTGAATGCAAAGACTAATACATTCAGCAGAGGAAGTTCTCATTTATTTTGCTTATGTTTAAATCATGTTTGAGCATTGTCAAGCTCCCTGTAGATTTCTCCAAGTCTAATACAAATTAATAAAATGATACTGGACCAAGCCAGGAAAATCAAGACATTATTTTAAAATAACATTTCAAAATATGTAACCTCATTAGGGGGCTTCCCTGGTGGCTCAGTGGTAAAGAATTCGCCTGTGATACAGATGTCGATTCGATCCCTGGGTCCGGAAGATCCCACAGGGAAGGAAATCGCAATCCATTCCAGTACTCTCGCCGGGAAATCCTATGGATACAGGAGCCTGGCAGGCCATGCAAAGAGTCGCACATGACTTAGCGACTAAACAACAACTAACCTCCTAAGTCATGTAGGTTAGGTGTGAATACTCACCGTCTTAAATATTTGTGGAAATTGTACTGGTGATATTTTGTTCAGAAGATATACTTATTGCCATTTTTATTATGGCCTTAAAATTAATTGCACTTGCTTCTAATTTTTAAGTGTGGCTATTTGGAGATACAGGATGGTACTGAACTAGACTGTAGGCTGGGTGAAGAGGAGTGTTCATGGAACAATGGAATGAGGTAGATCCCCAGTAACTGGAATCCTGGTCACAAGAGAAAAACAGAGATGTTCCCTTCCAGAGGAACATGTGGCTGAAGGACTGAGTTCCAGAACTCCAAGAGCAACCAGCAGCAAGACTGAGCCAGAGTTCCTGCCTGCCCCAGAGCAAGGTGTACCCAAGCCGAGGGCATGGCTGGATCCATTGGTGGGTATCATCAGACTCTCAGAAGATACAGGGTAACAGGACAGGATGTCCTAGCAGCAACTAGCAATAACTCAAGAGTAATAGACTTTCCCTCAAACACTGTAATAGGTAAGAAAATGATGAAACTTCAGTACTGCAGTTCTTCCGGATCCTCACGTGAGAAGCATTTCAGACAATTTAAAATTTTATTCTTTCCCCCAGTCACTTTCTTCTGACTTACACCCAATTACATTTCTAAGGACAATAGTCACGTGTGAAGTTTGAAAGTTTACTTGCTTTTGAGTTCTGTGTACACAAAGTATGTCTGAGAAATACGAAAACCCCACTTTTTCCTGGTTCCATAACTCATAAAACAGCTGAACACAGCATTCTCCTAAGATTTTCCATCAGTGAGTTTAAACTAACGCCAAGACCAGGAAGTCTGAGGCTTTAAAGTCTTATTTCTCTACAGACATCTCTCTTCAACTGAGATTTCCTTCTAAAATGTTATAAATATAGTTATCTATCCCCGTTGCTATGGGAAAAATTATTCTTGTGTAATAATTGGCAACTGGTGTATCTGCACTGTAAAATAGCATACATAGTGATCAGTTTCACTTCTTTTTCCAAATCTGTATACAAAACCACAAAAACGGTAATAGATTTGACTTTTGCTTTTAAACCACAAGGTCTTGGACTTGAAGCATTTAAGATTAAAAAAAAATGCTATATAACAGAGTAGAAGGGAGGTTCAATATACCTTAATACACTACAGTCACAAGATACTCTACTATGAACAGAGGGTTCAATGACTGAAACTCAAGAATGGCTAGACAGTGATCCCTTTCTCAAGTATACTTTAAATTAAAATGAATCAATGTCACCAATTAGAATTTTCCAAACTTTAGCTATCACTTTGCTGCCATGCAGGGTTTATTCAGAACACTTTAACCAAAGCTTTAAAGCTTTGTGTCCAGCTTTCTCAAGAAGCCACTGGAGGTTTGGTTCAAGCATTTACTTAGAAAGGGATCAAAGGGTGAGTTTTCTTGTTCTTATAATCAGATTCAAGAAGAAGAGGCAATGGGGGAACTGGGAGATATTGGTAAGAGAATACACACTTTCAGTTATAAGATAAGTAAGTTCTGGGGATTTAACGAGCATTGGCAACCCACTCTAGTACTCTTGCCTGGAAAATTCCATGGACAGAAGAGCCTTGTAGGCTACAGTCCATGGGGTTGCAAAGAGTCGGACACGACTGAGTGGCTTCACTTCACTTCACTTCATGATGATCAAAGTTAATAATGTGATATGATATACTTGAAAGTTGCCAAGATAGTTGATCTTAGATGTTCTGACTTCAAAACATAAATGATAATTATGTAAGCTGATGGAGGTGTTAGCTAATGCTAATGCCAGCCATTTTGCAATACATATGTATCCAATAAACACACTGTACACCTTAGACAACGTTATATGTTGGTTATAGCTCAATGAAGCTGGGAACAAAACAGTTTTAAAAGGTATTCTGGAAAGAAAGCTGACTTGACAATCTGGAGACTGTGGGATTCTGGTCTCATTTTTGCCACTAATTTACTGGGTGATCTCAGAAATCATCTAACTATCCTGTGCATCTGGTTCGCTCATTTGTAGAAAACAGGAGCTAACATTTTGCTTAGAAAAGTAAAAACAATAATAACCAGATTATGCATGTTCATAGAGATATATCAAAATAAAGATTATGAGTGATTTTTGTTTTCTCATGCATGCTATTTCCAATACATAAATTTTTGAAAGCAATAACTGTATGAGATCTAGTTTATTTTTTTATTATACGGGTGAGGTGATTTCTCATTTCTCTTTCCAGGCTAGGATTCCAAGTCTCAAATATACAAAAATAATATGTATCACGTGAGACTGCCTGGACATCTGCCATCTAATTATCAGCCCAGCTGCCCTGTCTCCCAGCTTGCTATGACATCTGGATCATAAATGTCATGCCATTTCAGTTATTCAGCATGCCCTGCCACACCCCACACCCTGCCTTGGTCCCCAAATTAAAAATGGACACTTTCAAACAGAATTCCCATGTCTACACAGTATTGGAACCCCTTTGACGAAAAGCAGAAAAGAACAACTTTATAAAGGAATATCAGAGTGGTGGTGGAGTGGGCAAAGATATAAAGAGGAGAAATAAGTTTGCTCAGAAATGCACAGGGTTGGGGAAAGTATAGGTTATGATCTGGCTAAAAAAGGAAAAAATGTGTACCATACATTGAGAAAGGTATTTGATTTAAAAAAAAATGGTACCATATGTGACTGCAAGCCAATAAATATTAAAGAAATGATCCAGAAAATGTCGTGGTGGCAGGATTATATTGAGGCTGATGGGCTGCCGTCTATGGGGTCGCACAGAGTCAGACACTACTGAAGAGACTTGGCAGCAGCAGCAGCAGCAGCTGGTGGCTTAGATGGGAAAGCATCTGCCTGCAATGCAGAAGACCCATGTTCAATCCCTGGTTTGGGAAGATCCCCTGGAGAAGGAAATGGTAACTCACTCCAGTACTCTTGCCTGGAAAATTCCATGGACAGAGAAGCCTGGTGGGCTACAGTCCAAGGGGTTGCCAAGAGTTGGACACAACTGAGTGACTTCACTTTCACTTTCTTTCACAATCATGTTTATAGTATTAATCAATTGTGTAAGCATGGGGACCAGCTCCTGGCACTTTCTCATCGTAGGCAAGAAAAGGGGATGTCCTTGGTTTCTGTCATGGCAGGAACATGCCTATGCTGAAAATCACAGGGGGAAATATAGATTTGTAATTGTACCAAGTGTTAATTTTTCTTATTACAATATATAAGAAGGGTAGGAAAAACAAAAATTACTAACTTCATCATCATACTATGCTGAAAATCACAGGGGGAAATATACATACAAGTATGATGATGAAGTTAGTAATTTTTGTTTTTCCTACCCTTCTTATATATTGTAATAAGAAAAATTAACACTTGGTACAATTACAAATCTATATTTCCCCCTGTGATTTTCAGCATAGGCATGTTCCTGCCATGACAGAAACCAAGGACATCCCCTTTTCTTGCCTACGATGAGAAAGTGCCAGGAGCTGGTCCCCATGCTTACACAATTGATTAATACTATAAACATGATTGTGAAAGAAAGTGAAAGTGAAGTCACTCAGTTGTGTCCAACTCTTGGCAACCCCTTGGACTGTAGCCCACCAGGCTTCTCTGTCCATGGAATTTTCCAGGCAAGAGTACTGGAGTGAGTTACCATTTCCTTCTCCAGGGGATCTTCCCAAACCAGGGATTGAACATGGGTCTT
>NW_011494773.1:4186406-4188005 GCF_000754665.1 Bison bison bison | reverse complement strand
CCCTTCTTATATATTGTAATAAGAAAAATTAACACTTGGTACAATTACAAATCTATTTTTACAGATTTTGTTTCTCCTCCAACTATTATTCCTTAAAAAAATTACCACAGTCCTAAAAAAATATTTTTAAAAAGCCAAACAAACAACAATCCAACAAACCAAACTTGGGCATCGTTTAATATATAGCCAGTTCATTGTGTTGAGATAGAAATCTGTGAATTCAGCAATTTCCTACAGTTTGAGAAACTGCCTGCTTTCACACCTCTGCTCATGTTGAGTTATAAAGAATTGTTGGAATCCTGCACAGAAATGGACCGACTTCATTATCACATATAGTAGAGGTTTTAGCTGCACATTTTCTCTCTGCCTGAAGGAAAAACGATACCCTTGATAACCAAAGAACATTATTAAAACCAGTTTCCCAAAGAGTTTAATGATAACTAAATTATTTCTCCTTAAGAAAACCAAATTGGGAATCCAGTTATGCATATTACATTTGACACAGTAAGATTTTTGTATTGCTGGCTGTTAAACTGCAGGAGGATTTTATTTTTTATTGCACAATTCATAGGATTAGCGGAGGGCTGGCATTTAAAACACATTTTGATTTTCAAATTAATTATCAAGGCTTTTATGAATACTGAGTCTGTCATTTCTATCTTCCCTTCACACTCCCTCCCCCAGGTTTTGCTGCTGCTCTGGCTGGAAGAGACATCTGGGCTTAATTATTCATTCACTGCATACTTTGCAGTTTGGTCACAGTAGTAGATTCATGAAAAAGATTTAATATTATCCAAGGTCAAGACCCTTTTATATAACACTTATTTAACAGCTGATCCTGCTGGTATTAATAATACTACCAAAATATGGACTTGAGTAGTTTCTTTTGAGCCTAAAGAGTCATGGCTCTTTTTATCATTTTCATCAAACCACATTAATAAAGTATAAATACTGATTAAGAATATATGGCTTAAAACCCCACCTCCAAATTTCACCAGCCATATGACCTGAGAGGAACTTCTTAAGCTTTTTGATTCCTCAGTCTTCTCATACATAAAATGGAGACAAAAGAACCTTATTCTTCAGGGTGTTGTGGGAATTAAATGAATTAATAAATGAAAAAGTATATTAAACAGTCCCTGGCTTATAAGTGCTTAACACGTGTAGCTATTATTACAGTGTCATTATGAATGAAATGCACAAAAGACCCAGTTTTAAATCTAGGCAAGTTCCGTGTTCTATTACCTTCAGATGATTTCAATTCCCACACTGTACCTTAATTTATCCCTTAATAAAATAGATTGCAAATTAAATTTCCTCTTGCCTACCAGTCAAGGCTGGTCTCACATTAAGCAGATGAGCTCCAAGCCTGACTGGCACAGTTGAACCTCTTATGTGAAATAGCATTTCTTATTTTCCCCAGCTTCATATTCCTCCTCATCCATATACACAACTTATAATTTTATATTATTTTATTTTTTTTAATTTTATTTTATTTTTAAACTTTACAATATTGTATTAGTTTTGCCCAACATTGAAATGAATCCGCCACAGGTATACCCGTGCTCCCCATCTTGAACCCTCCTTTCTCCTCCCTCC
>NW_011494773.1:4171515-4186306 GCF_000754665.1 Bison bison bison | reverse complement strand
GGCCTGCAAAGATGAAACAGTCCCTTCCTGCCTTCTTCAAAGTCTTCCTGGGGCAGTGTGCCTTATACATGATATTACACATGTTTCAATGCCATTCTCCCAAATCTCCCCACCCTCTCCCTCTCCCACAGAGACCACAAGACTGATCTATACATCAGTGTCTCTTTTGCTGTCTCGTACACAACTTATAATTTTAAATCAAAAAAACTAAGTGACTACATTGAGTTTAGGCTAAACATTAAGACCTCATTGACTATAATGACCTTAGCTTGACTTACTTTATCAGACATATAGCTGGATCCCAAGAACATGGTATACAGGATCGATCCATTATGGTAAAAGTAGAGAGCCTCAGATAGGGTGAGTACAGCACAGTGTACCTTGTAGTCTCAGGGAAAAAAAAAAAATCCAGCTTTCCAGGAGACTATGGCTAAACACAGAAATAAGAGACTCAAGGGTAAGATCAGGCACAAAAATATGACCAATTCATTTAATTTGTATTTTTATACCTCTAGGTGGAACTTACTGGGGGAGGCAGGGTTGAAGGAATAAAGGGGTTATATCCAATGAATGCCAAAGTGTGTCAAATACTGTAGAAAGGCCACAAAAGCAGGTATTTTAAAATCAGGGCTACAATAAATGAAATGACAGAGAGGATAAGCTAGATAATTGTAGTTTTTTAAAAAAGGAAAATCAGAGATAAGAGAAAATTCTAATTTAAAAAAGGGGAGGAGTTGAAAAAAATGGGTCATTTAGAGAGCTAAGAAGCTCATTGGGTAGAAATATTTAATGAGTTCGGGTCCATTTTCTTAGTTAAGTGTTTTGTGTTTAAATGGTAGCTTTTAATTGATGATAGTTTTAAAAAGGGCTTCCTTGGTGGCTCAATCAAGAATCCCATTGGCAAAAATCCCCCTGCCAATTCAGGAAATCTGAATGCCATCCCTGGGTCCAGAAGATCCCCTGGAGAAGGAAATGGCAAGTCACTCCAGTATTCTTGCCTGGGAAATCCCATGGACAGAGGAGTCTGGTGGGCTATGGTCCATGGGGTCACAAAAGAGTCAGGCACAACTTAGCCATGAAACAAGTTTTCAAAAAAGAGTAAGATATATCACCTGAAAGGAACAGATATTAAATTGGAAAAGACAACAATCAATCCTAAATGGGATGTGTTTTAAAGAATACTTTGTTTTTCACCATTTTTGCATGATGCTTCTGTGATCTCTTTTATATTAAAAAACCTACAGGAACAACTGAAACCAAACAAAATCTCTTCTCAGAATAAAGGCAGTTCTTTTAAACTTGAGCTCTCCATTTAACAATTTGCAAGATGTTTCCATTGATGCTAACAGGCGCTTTGGCATTGCTGTAATTTAGGAAGTTTCTGGAGAAGCAAAACAGACGGAAGCAGAATGAGTGGCTGTGGTTTGCTCTGTTCATTCGATCTACCCTGCACTGTGGAGTCAAGAGCTCAGAAAACAGCATTGTTTTTCTTCCCTTCAACCACAGAAACCACGGTCTGGCAACCCACACACACAGTTTTCCTATCACGGGAGATTTTCATTCAGTATGTTTCCGAGTCATGGATGTTTCCAAAGGGAACATCAACTCAGAATGATAAACTCTTGAGATCACTCTGCTAATACCCCATCCCTACTGAAAATTACTATACAGTGGAGGAAACTGACTTTATAGAATGATGTGGTATCTTCCAAAGGCAGAAGAGTTATTATTATAATTTTTTTTTTTATGAAAAGAGTTACTTCACTGACCTTGTCAAAGCTAAAGGGTAGGATGGTGGAAGATGATTGTTCACTTCAGTAAAGAATTCACAATAAGTTTCTCTTAAATATTTTTCTCATCTGGTGCATTCAAAGTTTCCACTTATTAAATTCTAACCTACAAGTAGCTCATTCAGGAACATTTCATTTTGGGAATTAGTTAATATCTAGAACTCATTTTCATTCATAAAATACCAACCATGTAACAGGATACAGGGGGGAAAAAAAAGTACTCACTGTATAAATCTTCCTTAATTATTACAATGAACCTCTTCCTATGATTCACCTTATAGAGGAAATCAAAATGCCAGATCTGATTCTCCAATGTGTCTTGATAAAACAATTCATTGAAATCACCATCGTGACCAGCTGAGCTAGTTCTCAAGGGTCTAGCAGGAACCCATTCTAACTGGACGTCTCCATCAAGCACTTTGCATTCTTTTCCAAATCACCGTGCACAGAGAAAATGAGGGAGGTGGAAGAGGCCTGCACGATTACCGGGGACTTGCCTGGGACTATAGCGATTTCAGGCCCCCTCCAACCACCTGGGGTGGTTAGACAGCATTTCAAAGGCACCATCTGGGAAGCTGGGGCCTAGATTTCCCAGGCCTTATCAAAAATACTCTCTCTTCAGTAGGAGAAACAGGAGAAAGCATTCACCATTACCATCAGACTCCACGATAAGTGCCATCTGGCTGCTTGCCAAGGTCCCTTAAAAACATCTGTATGCTTCCCAGGCCAGCAGCCCCCTTTCTACGAGGAAACATGCCTCCGTGGATCTCTCTATGACAGAAGGTTTCCCTGGTCACCCACCAGCCACACCTTCCTTCTGCCTCCCGTGGATCGTGCCACTGTTTGGCTTGGCCCAGTCAGTGCATTTACAGCCTCAAAGGAAGGGGATCACAGCAGATTGACTCTTTCCACAAACTGCTTCTTAGAATCATGCTCTGCTCTCTTTTGAATTCCATGTAGGACAGCCACTGATGTTACCCCCCAAAAAGAAACTGGCTCAAAACAACCCCAGCCCCCACCCCCACCCACTCGAGTCCGTTAGTTACCATGCCTCTTTCAGGCAGAACCTAGGGAAGGAGGGGAGCCTTTGCTTTGTAAGGGGAACTGACCCTACGGGGGGGCCTTTGAGCAGGTAAGCCCTCCCCTGTATCCTCTGCTTTAGCTCCTCTCTGAACCTGGATAACAGTATCTGATGAGCATTTCCTGAGTTGTTTCTGTTGTTGTTCAGTCGCTCAGTCGTGTCCGACTCTTTGCAACCCCATGGACTGCAGCACACCAGGCCTCCCTGTCCATCACCAACTCCAGGAGCCTGCTCAAAGTCATGTCCATTGAGTCGATGATACCATCCATCCATCTCAACCTTTGTTGTCCCCTTCTCCTCCTGCCTTCGATCTTTCCCAGCATCAGGGTTTTTTCTAATGAGTCAGCTCTTTGCATCAGATGGATAAAGCATTGGAGCTTCAGCATCAGTCCTTCCAATGAATATTCAGGTTGTTTCACAGGTGCCAAAACTGCCACCACATGAAGATGTTAACTACTTGATGACCATGAGCACATGGTCCCCAAGCCTGCTGGAGATGTATTGGAGCCTGAGGATTGATAATGTTAACCCCTGTGACACCTCCCTGCACATGAACTGATCATGTACTCTGCAACTCTCTTCCCTCACCTGGCCTTAAAATGCTTTCCCGAAACCTATCAGGGAGCTTGACTGCTTTTGAGCACTAGCTTTCCAGGACTATCTATAATAGATGCTGCACTTTCCTTCACCACAACCCAATTGTCAGTAGATTGGCTTTACTGGGCACGAATGAGCAGACCCAGGTTTGGTTTGTTAACATTTGGCTGTTATTCTTAAATATATGTATATGTGTATATAATTAAATTTATTTATTTTAAACTGAAGCATAATTGCACTACAATATTGTGTTAGTTTCTGCCAAACATAAACACCTTTGGCTGTTACTGACTTAGGGAGTGAACCATAGAGGTTGCCTTTCTCAATTCCCTCATTTAAGAAGTGAGTTTCTGGAAACTTAGAGAAGCAAATAGGAACTTACCCAATATCTTTGTGACAAAGACTGCGTATTGTCCCTTTAAATGTCTAGGTTCCCTTGTTTGTTTTAGAAAAAGAACAGCTCAGCTGGTTTTAAGGTACATGGCTTTCCAGTTAGTGATGGTATTTTCTTGCCTTTTTGCTTTGCAAGCGGGTGTAGCCTTATGACATAGAGGCAAAGTGTTAAGTGCTACTTCTAGGTCTTACCCTTAAACACAAGGCATGGTTTTTTCCCTGTTTCTCTTCCCATTGACTGGAAAATAGGAAAGACTTGAACCCAGATATGGGAGCCTCCTGTTCCCATGAGTCCTAGACCACTCACCTAGGGAGTGTTACCTTCTTAAGCCACTTCGTATTGATGAGGGTGGAAAGAAGGGCTCTTCCTTATAGAAGCTGAGCCTTCACAATACCTAGAGCAGTCAGCGAAATTCATCTCTTCTTGAGAGGAAGGTACAAGCATCACTGTAGCAGCTTTGGACATTCCGTAAAGGTGACTAGCATTTAGAAATAATATACGACCCCAGGAGACAATGAACTACTCCAGCACAGGCATCGTCAGCATTCCCAGCACCTGGCACACAGTAGGTGCTCAATGAAAACGCTACAGTTTGGCACCAGGAGTTAAAACCACCACACCCCTTCTCCTTTCTCACTGTATCATCTACCTTCCCTGTCAATGCAGTGCTAATTTCTCAGGAGACAAATGAGGAACTTACTTCCCCAGTGAGAGATTAATTATTCCATGCCACTGCTACCTCCTGACCGTATCAGTCTGTGACAGCAAGCAAAGATAAATGGTGAGGCAACCATTTGAAAGGAAATCATTATGGCACCTCTCTGCTCCGTGTTATCACATTCATATCAGCATGGGAGATAACTTTGAAAGTGCTTGTACTGCACTGAGAAGCAATGTTCTGGCTGGGGCCTGCAAAGATGAAACAGTCCCTTCCTGCCTTCTTCAAAGTCTTCCTGGGGCAGTGTGCCTTTCAAAGGCACCCACAGCTTGTATGAAGGGCTACCCCAGAAGCGGTGGGTACCATCGACCTTCTTCTCATACGAGAAAGCAATCAGGGAGGAGAGGGGCCGTTTCCTGGCAGGGGGGAGGTTTGGGTGGCTGCGAACATCGGGATTGGCCAGTGGACTGTGAGTTCCAGCCGGGTTCCACACGGGAAATATTGGAGCTGCCCATCACCCAGCTCACCGTTGGCTCCCCACAGGTGGGAAGGAGGAATCAGGGCCTCTACACGCCATCAACTAGGTGGTTGAAATTTCAAACAAAGACCCTGCTATTCCATGTAGTCATTTTTGCTTTTAACGTTCTACTAAATTAAAGGCACGGTAGAAACACGTACTCAGTTAACGTACTGTACGCAGGACTATGCTAGCTCTAACGTGCTTTATCCTAACACAGGCGTGAACTGTGTAGAACTTCACAGGAACACTCTCACTTTGCTTCAGGGAGAAGGTGACTCTCACTCGAGGCCAGCAATGTAAGACTCAACAGTCCCTTTTTCCTGCAAAGGGGGGAGCCTTGTAGAATATCAGCTGATTTGCACACATGTGAAATGACTCATTTTCCCCACCCAGGGCTCTGGGAATCCGAGCTTCAGATCAGGGGCTAAGAGAAGGGTTGCTCAAAACCTATCAGATCTAAATGAATTAAAAAAAAAAAAAATACAGGATTTCTCTTGTAGCTGGTTCCCTCCAGGCCAAAGGAATGAGTATAATATTTGCACAGCAGGAGTCCTTTTTTTTTTTTTTCCCAACTGTCATAAAATAGCAACAAGAAAATAAGAGTCATTCACCACAGACGAAGTAAAACAAAAAGGAAAGAGAAATGAGATTTCTCAGCCTCAAAGGTTAGGCCCGCCAATGTTTTTCTTATACCTAATCACCTGAAGGTATACATGGGGCTGCAACCTAAAACAAATAAGCCGTCTGGGCTGTGCTCCACTAAATTTATGTCATCCTGGGCCTGATGCAGGCTATCCTGGTACCCTGTGGTTACAGGCGCTGTCCTTTGCCCTTTACTGAAAAGTTGAAGTGACCTTGAGTGGCAACACACCGCTGGATAGGTCTCCAGAAAAGCATGTCTTTATTTCAGAAAATAGCGTCTGTATCCTTAACCTGATTAGTCAGCAAGGATTTTCTATATATACAATGTTCATGGTTCCTCTAAAACTTGCTGCCAATACACCCCTGGGCCAGTAAAACTGCAGTTAACTGGAAACCAACCAGTGAAAGTTTTAAATAAATGCGCTTTCTTATTATTATATGATTTCACTCAGATTTTAGTAGTCTAGGGTGTTTTTCAATACCAACAACCAACTCTCCAATTCCTCAGGCACCAAAAGGGTGTCATACATTTCAATTCAATTCTGATTCTTACAACTCACAGTTAGCATCAAATTCTGTGAAAGACTCCGAGCTGAAACATGAGGGAAGGGGCCGGGCACAACCTTTAAAAGAATGACACCACCATGTAGAACCAACTGGGTCCAAGATGGCGGAAGATGCAACTCCCAGTTGACCTTGAGCCTCATTCTACGCTCACTGTGATACATTAGCTAAATGACATACCCAGCAGTGTCATGACAGTCCTGAGGCCAACCATGAAAGGCCAACAAGTGGGTGGTGGCCCCCTACCCCTTCTTCAGATAGAATAATCCTCTCACGCATTAGCCTATGGAATTACCCAGCCATAAAAATAACCACCTCATATTTGAGGGTCTCTCATGATGGCCCACACTCTGTGGAGCACGTTTCTTCCAGAGCCATTCTCATCTTTTGAGACGGATGGTATTTTTATCTGTGAAATGTGTATCACTCTAAATAAATCCATTTCTTATCACTTTGTCTCTCACTGAATTCTTTCTGTGATGAGACATCAAGAACCTGAGCTTTATTAAGTCCTGAGACCAGGTGTGTGATCTCAATTAAAATACTGTGGGTTCGAGTCCCCAGCTGAATTGTGTGGTTTCAGCTCCATAAGGCTGTCCTCAATTCAGATGTCAGTCATGAGGACTGAGCTCCTGGGTTACCCTATACTTCTGTACAACTTGGCTCCCAAGGTTTGATGATTTTCTTGAATGGCTCACAGAACTCAGACACTTGAATTATGTTCACCAGCTTAATATAAAGATACAAATGAAGAGCCACATGAAGAAGTGCCTAGGACAAGGTGGTAGGAGCTATCATTTCTGTGGAGTAAGGGTACACTTCCATCCTGGCATGTAGGTGCACCCTCCAGTTCAAAAGCTCTCTCAATCTCCTTGTTCAAGACATTTTGTAAAGCTCAATCTCCAAGCCCCCTCCTTTTCCTGGAGTTGAGAGGTGGAGTTGAGATCCCACTCTCTAATCACTTGATCTTTCTGGTTCCATGCTGAATCTACCATTCAAAGGGATCTATTCAAAGTCACTTCATTAGCATAAATGCAGGTGTGACTGAAAGGGGTTTACTAGAAACCACAGAAGATAATACACTCAGGGAATTCCAAAGGTTTGGGGAACTCTACCAGGAACTAGGGACAAAGACCAAATTACGCTTCAAAAAGAAAGTGGCAAATGCTAAGCTTATCAGAAATATATTTTAGGCAACAAATAACTGGAAATGCTGTAATATCAATAGAGATTTCACCTAATTTTCTTAAGCACTATGTGTTCATATGGCTAAATAATTTTATCAATAGCAAAATCATACTGAAATAGAGTAGGACCCTGTGGAGTCCTCCTGGGTACAAATCTTTTCTGTGTCCACCATTTCTTGTTTGTAGGAAATAGGATTCATTCAGCTTCCTTAACCTTCCCTGAGTTCCCAAGAGTAAATTCAAATCCCAAAGAAAGGCAATGCCAAAGAAGGTTCAAACTACTGCACAATTGCACTCATCTCACACACTAGCAAAATAACGCTCAAAATTCTCCAACCAAGGCTTCAACAGTATGTGAACTGAGAACTTCGAGATGTTCAAGCTGGATTTAGAAAAGGCAGAGGAACCAGAGATCAAATTGCCAACATCTGCTGGATCCTCGAAAAAGCAAAAGACTTCCAGAAAAACATCTACTTCTGCTTCACTGACTATGCTGAAGCCTTTGACTGTGTGGATCACAACAAACTGTGGGAAATTCTTGAAGAGGTGGGAATGCCAGACCATCTTACTTGCCTCCTGAGAAATCTGTATGCAGGTCAAGAAGCAACAGTTAGAACTAGACGTGGAACAACGGACAGGTTCCAAATCGGAAAAGGAGTACATCAAGGCTGTATATTGTCACCTTGCTTATTTAACTTATATGCAGAGTATATCATGTGAAATGTTGGGCTGGATGAAGTACAAGTTGGAATCAAGATTGCTGGGAGAAATATCAATAATTTCAGATACCCTTATGGCAGAAAGTGAAGAGGAACTAAAGAGCCTCTTGATGAAAGTCAAAGAGGGGAGTGAAAAAGCTGGCTCAAAACTCAACATTCAAAAAATGAAGATCATGGCATCTGGTCCCATCACTTCATGGCAAATAGATGGGGAAACAATGGATACAGTGAGATACTTTATTTTCTTCGGCTCCAAAATCACTGCAGATGGTGACTGCAGCCTTGAAATTAAGAGTCTTGCTCCTTGGAAGCAAAACTATGACCAACGTAGACAGCATATTGAAAAGCAAAGACATTATTTTGCTAACAAAGTTCCATCTAGTCAAAGCTATGATTTTTCCAGCAGTCATGTATGGATGTGAGAGTTGGATCATAAAGAAAGCGGAATTCAAAGAATTGATGCTTTTGAACTGTAGTGCTGGAGAAGACTTTTGAGTGTCTCTTGGAAAGCAAGGAGATCCAACTAGTCCATCCTAAAGGAAATCATTCCTGAATATTCATTGCAAGGACTGATGCTGAAGCTGAAACTCCAGTACTTTGGCCACCTGATGGGAAGAACTGACTCATTAGAAAAGACCTTGATGCTGGGAAAGATTGAAGGCAGGAGGAGAGAGGAAGGATAGAGGATGACATGCAAGGGAGGGGATGCAGAAACTAAGGAGGAACAGTCAAGAAACAATGGTACTGCTGTGGGACAAGGTTTTGGTTCCTCCTCAAGAATATGCATAAGAACATCTTTGAGTTCTTCTGCAGGAACTAGGGTCCCCACCCACGTGTGTTAGTGGCTCAGCCCTGTCAGATGCTGTGACCCCTTGGACTGTAGCCTGCCAGGCTCCTCTGTCCATGGGATTTCCCAGGCCAGAATACTGGAGTGGGTTTCCAGTTCCTTCTCCAGAGGATCTTCCTGACTCAGGGATAGAACCCAGGTCTTCCACAGTGCAGGCAGATTTTTACCATCTGAGCCACCAGGAAAGCCCTCCTACCCAGGTGGAAGATGATAAATCCTGGCTGAGTACAAGATTCCTGGAGCACTGTCCCATTAGCTAACCACCAACCAATCAGAAGAAAGTCTGCACACAGTGGAAGGGAAGGAAGACTCTGACTCCCTCACCAAATGACTGTCCATTTAAAGACTTTGATGGCCAAGTGGAATCTTCAAAGTTGGCATTTGGATATGAGTCTGCATCTCCCCAGGTTACCATCCTCCTGAATAAAGCAGCCTTTCTGTTCCCACCAGCACTTGTCCTTCAAGCATTAGCTTGAGTGGCAAGCAGCTGAACCTGAGCTTGGTAACAACACCAGCAACATTTATTGAACACCTCCAGTTTACCAGACACCGTGCTAGGTACTTTATGTAAATTATTTACAATTTTCTCCAAAACACTGCAAATGGAGAAAGAAGGTAATTCTGCCAAAGTCACGTGGATTCTCTTGATATTAGAAGCAGACATGGGTCTGCTTGACCTCAAGGCAGTCTCTTTCCCTTGTCATCTATCTCATGTTAATTATTTGAGAATCATGGTGATGAAGCTGTTACAGTGCATGAACTTATATCCTCAGAGAACAGTAACAACTCTATTTAATTTTCTGTGTTTCAAAGCTCAAGGAATTTTTCAACAAATGATTAAGCAAAAAGCATTCATCCCCCTGGACTTTCAACACATCATTTGACTTATACTTTGCCTTCAGGAAGATCCCCTGGGGAAAGGAATGGCTCCCCACTCCAGTTTTCTTGCCTGGAGAATTCCATGGACAGAGGAGCCTCGAGGGCTATGGTCCAAAGAACTGGACATGACTGAGCAACTAACACTTTCACTTTTTACCTTTCTCATCTATAAACTGAGGAAATAATAGCACCATGCACACAAAGCTCTCAGCTTCGCACATAGCACCTGGTAAGCACTGTATTCAGGGAAGTGATAGTTATAACCAGTAGATAATTCAGATTAATAACCACAGAACTCTCCATTAGTACTGGGGAAATACTTGTGTAAAGTCAACTGAAATAGTACTCAATGCACTTTAGATTCAACATCAGATCAGATCAGATCAGTCGCTCAGTCGTGTCCGACTCTTTGAGACCCCATGAATTGCAGCACGCCAGTGAATTAAGTTGTGGTCAGTGTGCAAAGAGTAGCGCATTAAATGTTTTTTTTTTTTCCCTGCTAAGTTAAATCATTACAATGGAATGAAGTTATGTGAAAGCAATTCTACAATCAAATATTGTATCCAGACAGATTTTATCAATCTCATGACTGAGAAAACAACACCATTACTAAAACTGAACCCCTGTGGGGCTCCTGGGCATGGGGACCTTTCTGGATCCCCTCTTTCTTGTCTGTAGGGAATAAGCTTCAGCCTCCAGGACCTTTCCTGAGTTCCAAAGGGTAGGTTCGAACAGCTGCTACTCAGATAAGGGAGGGCATGTCTCTGCATGCCCTGAAGCAATAGTTCAGCCTTGGGACAGGATGCTGGTCCCCCCTCAATGGACACACATACAATATCTTACATCCTTGAGCTCTTAAAACCCAAAGAAAAGGAAGATTGAACTATTTGATGAAGCATTCTTCAGGGAACATAAGGAGACCCCCTGAGGCCAGATTAAAGGCAGGCAGACCCTGTACTCATCCTGATTCTTATCAGCACCACTGCTATAAAACTTCTCATCACATCCTCCCGGGTTGGAATGTACAACTTTTCAGGGCACAAGCCTGCTGTGTTCCCCATTGCCTGGCAAAGGAATAAAGCTATTCTTCCTGATTTTACCCAAAATTCCATCTCAAAGATTTGATTGAGCACTGGTGCACAGAGGCTGAGCTTTCAGCATCAGTACTTGTAATGCAGCTGTCACTAAACTGCAGAAACTGAGTCAGACCAGGACATCTGAAAGCAAATCCTACATCTTAGTCTCTAAGTTCACATGAATGACTTTAATTAAAATTTGCTTTTTTTAAATAAACAAATTAGACAACAGGAACAGAAAAATCCAGCCTCGGTCTCTGGTTTCTATGTATTGATCTCTTCAGCAAAAAAATATTGCAGGTGTCTTTTCCTTGGAAAGACAGTAGGAATTTCCTCCAAAACGCATCTAAACTCTACTTCTGTAAGCTCCCTGGGATGCCTGTTTGTCACTGTGGGGAACATCTGACAGTTTCTTGAAGAGCCTCGAGGTAGAAATATGAATCAAGTTAGATTCCTGCCTTGGACTGATTCTCCTCAGGGCCATATCCATGTTCAAAAAGTGCACCCAGATGTTAGCAGACAACCGCGCTGTCATTTTTCCCCTTCCAGAATTTCTGTCCGGAAACACTGTAGAGTTATGACTGTATAAATACGCTGTGAATGAGATCCAGTAACAAAAACTGGTGTTGTTTATTCATTAGGTATACCAGGCCATTAGTGGAAACATAAGGCTCTTGACACTGCTTATTTCAACATTTCACTGAAAGATCACAAAATGTGTCTGAGATAGGGCATACTTTCTCTAACCTCTTTGGATGGAACAAGGGAATCAATGGGGGAATCTATATATAAGGCTACAACTGGACATGACCTAGTCCAACACATCCTCTACATGGGCAGTTTTGCCCAATGTCACTCAGCTTGTTAGTAGAGAGTAAGAAATGGAATTCAACTCTCCCCTTGCAATCCTAATCCTTCTGTAAAGCCACACTCCCCTGTGGTAGCCATTGGGACCTGGAGGTAAAGTAGAACAGTCAAGATGAACCTCAGAGAAAGAAGCAAATCACACATCACAGGTTTCCTTAAGAAACTCATAGAATTGTCTGTGTGTCTCAAATCCCATTTCTGCTAAACTGAATAAGTGAAAGTGAAATCGCTCAGTTGTGTCCCATTCTTTGCAACCCCATGGACTGTAGCCTATCAGGCTCTTCTGTCCATGGGATTTTCCAGGCAAGAATGCTGGAGTAGATTGCCATTTCCTTCTCTAGGGGATCTTCCCGACCCAGGAATTGAACCGCATTGCAGGCAGACACTTTACCATCTGAGCCACTGAATAAAGGGAGCATCAAAGACTATTTTCAGAGCCTACTTGTCATTTTCGCCTTGTTTGGTAAAATGGAAATTTTCAGACATGTGTCAATCTAAAAGTCCTATAGGAGTTCTAAATTTCTTGGCCCACTTTTTATGTTTACCTATTTTTCAATACCAAAAATAGTTACTCTAAGAAACTATCCTGAAAAGACTTGAAAATCAGAGCGATCTCTCTGATCTTCCAAATATGTGAGCAGCTTCTACAATGGGCTTTGCTGGGCATGTTTGAAGGTATTGCAATGAATGCAGATCATTGGGCTTCATGACCTCATCCCAGGCCCCCTACCTTTCTCTACTCTTCCACATACATCACCTATCTGCTTCCTTGCCTAGTCACTTCAAGACTCTGGTCAAATTCCCCCTTTTCCATTAAATCTTCTTGAAATCTTTCCAGTATCACTCACGGTGGGCTTACATCTGTGTTCGTTTCTTACTAAATTTTAAGCTTCTCCAGTAGACCATAAATCCCTTGAGGGCACCGACATGCCATTGTTTTCAGTTGCCACAGAGCTTTGTATATAACCAGAGTTCAAAAATAAATGTGGATAGTTTTTCTCCCTCACGCGTGGAGAACAGAAGTCATAGCTTATACTTTTGAAGTACCTCCCATAGCATTCCAGGCAGGATACTAAGGTTGTCTTGATTTACATATTTCAGAGTTGATGTACATTCTCGGATATGCAGGAGCATCTGTGGTCTCTGTTTGCAAACCACCAAGAGCACCTCCACATACTCGCCCTGACCCAATTGTGACAACCCAAAATGTTTGCAGACATTGCTAAAAGTCTTCCTGAGGTGGGGATGTGCGGGGGTCAGAAGTCACCCCTGGTTCAGACTCACAAAATATATTACATTTACAGCCATAATAGAGGTTCCAGATATAAAGAGTATATTGTAAACTTTCTGGATCTCTGTGACTTAGAGAGAAGTTATCAGTAAAAAACAGATAGTGGCTGCTGCTGCTGCTAAGTCGCTTCAGTTGTGTCTGACTCTTAGTGACCCCATGGACTGCAGCCTACCAGGCTCCTCCATCCATGGGATTTTTCAGGCAAGAGGACTGGAGTGGGGTGCCATTGCCTTCTCTGATAGCTAGTGGGAACCTGCTATATTCACACAGAGCTCAGTTCAGTTCTCCGTGGTGACCGAGATGGGTTGGAAGGGGTGGGGTGTGAGGAAGGTCTAAGAGAGAGGGGATATATGTATACATATAGCTTATTTCACTTTGTTATAGAGCAGAAACTAAGACAACACATCCCCCAAATTAAAAAAAAAAAAAGTATGGTACAATCAAGACTCAAGTTCCTTCTCAACAGTGGGCCCTTCAGAGCCATCTTTTAAGCAGATGTTTTAGCTAGCCTGTCTCTGAGGCTGGAGTAAGCGCTGGGCCAAATGCGTGCTGGCGCTGCTTTGTAAACCTGAGCAGGCTGAGACATCTGTAAGGAGGCGCATGACAAACAGATCGTTTTCTTGCAGCTCTTGCCCATGGCCGCCATCTGACCAAGGAGAGAAAAGTGCTTTACTGAAAGAATAGTCCTTCTTCCCTGAGCCTGGGAGATCTAGCTTGAAGTACAATTTCATAGAAAATTGAACTCGAAGTCAAAAGAAAGCAAAAATGAGTCAGTCGATTAAAAGGCATCATCTGAGAAAGGAGAGGGTTTGGTTTGTGCTAAGTTTGGTGCTCCAGAGACCAGCCTCCACCAGTCAGCTTTACTAACTTAACGCCATCCTGTCAGCTTTACCAACTGGTGCTTGTGCCTTGCATGGCAAGCTCCTGTGAAGGGAAAGGCAAGTTTGTCTCAGTCTCAGAGGTTCACTGGTGAACTAATAAAGAGAGGAAAATGAGTAAACACTTCCTGATGTTCAAGCTGGATTTAGAAAAGGCAGAGGAACCAGAGATCAAATTGTCAACATCCGCTGGATCATGGAAAAAGCAAGAGAGTTCCAGAAAAACATCTATTTCTGCTTTATTGACTATGCCAAAGCCTTTGACTGTGTGGATCACAATAAACTGTGGAAAATTCTTAAAGAGATGGGAATACCAGACCTCCTGACCTGCCTCTTGAGAAATCTATATGAAGGTCAGGAAGCAACAGTTAGAACTGGACATGGAACAACAGACTAGTTCCAAATAGGAAAAGGAGTACATCAGGCTGTATATTGTCACCCTGCTTATTTAACTTATATGCAGAGTACATCATGAGAAACACTGGACTGGAAGAAACACAAGCTGGAATCAAGATTGCCAGGAGAAATATCAATAACCTCAGATATGCAGATGACACCACCCTTATGGCAGAAAGTGAAAAGGAACTAAAAAGCCTCTTGATGAAAGTGAAAGAGGAGAGTGAAAAAGTTGGCGTAAAGCTCAACATTCAGAAAACTAAGATCATGCCATCTGGTCCCATCACTTCATGGGAAATAGATGGGGAAACAGTGGAAACAGTGTCAGACTTTATTTTGGGGGGCTCCAAAATCACTGCAGATGGTGACTGCAGCCATGAAATTAAAAGACGCTTACTCCTTGGA
>NW_011494773.1:4169590-4171415 GCF_000754665.1 Bison bison bison | reverse complement strand
TTGAGAGTCCCTTGAACTACAAGGAGATCCAACCAGTCCATTCTGAAGGAGATCAGCCCTGAGATTTCTTTGGAAGGAATGATGCTAAAGCTAAAACTCCAGTACTTTGGCCACCTCATGCGAAGAGTTGACTCATTGGAAAAGACTCTGATGCTGGGAGGGATTGGGGGCAGGAGGAGAAGGGGACGACAGAGGATGAGATGGCTGGATGGCATCACTGACTCGATGGACGTGAGTCTGAGTGAACTCCGGGAGTTGATGATGGACAGGGACGCCTGGCGTGCTGTGATTCATGGGGTCGCAAAGAGTCGGACATGACTGAGCGACTGAACTGAACTGAAACACTTCCTGAAAACGGTAGCAATTAATTCTAAAAATGGCAATTTATCACAGAGCTGCAAAGGGACACGGGGCCCCTGGGGTGTGCTTTCAGGTGGCTATTCATTGCTGCGTCTGAAATTTCATTTGTCTCCTTTACACAAACACCTTCACAAAAGGGTAAGAGTGGAGACTGGGCAAAGGGGAAAACAAAGGAAGAGGCGGAATGAGAGCACTGCCCGGGTTATTAATGGAGTGGACTCGAATTTCATGAATCTTAACATTCTGCTCTTGGAATGAGCGATTGATCATTTTAGATGCTACAATGCACCCAAGACTTAGGCCAAACACTATTTCAGGGCGGGTCTGAGGGGGTGTCTGGCCATGTGTCTTAAGATTAAACAGCTGGCAGTGGGCAAGTCCCGGAGAGGGAGAAGGCAAGCGTAAAGGGAACAGCGTGTTTTTGGTTTCTTTCTCCCTCATCCCTCCTTATACTCCCATTTCAGCCACCCTGTCCCCATTTCCATCTCTTTCCTATCAGCCTCCCAGAATTCACAAAGCAGCCAGTTGTAAAAATGAAGATTTAGGTAGTATATTTTCAAGTCTCACCTCAACGCTAGTATATTGATATACTTCTCTCTGATACGTGCTCATACACACGCCAGGGCTCCTAGACTGCTGGTGATCCCTCTAGATTGCAGTTATCTTGCCAATGTGGTGGACATGGGTGGATGGCATAGTAAATAGATAAGATTCTGAATAAAATTCGTTCGAAAGCATAATAGCCAGACACAGCCAAGTGCGTTCCTTAACTTCAGTAATTCAAGAGAAGAGAAATGACCTTAAGTGATGATCCTTCATATCCCAGGTTATTTTGCTACATCTGACCCACCTATCTGTCCATCCATATATCAATACATTTTTATTTTAAAAAATATCGAATGCCTGCCAAGTGGCAGGCGCTAATATAAGTGTCTGTCCAAACGAAGACTAAAATCTATTAAGAGAGGCAGATATGAAAAGACAATTACAATATAATAGAATTAATACTACAATAATGATAAGCTCCATTACTACGGAAACACAAGAGAGAGGCACCTGGATTCCAGATAAGATATCCCTAAAGATGTAAAGTCTGAGCTGAGTGTTTTGGGAAGAACATGAGCTAGCCAGAAGAAAAAGATTGAGAGATTGAGTTCTCAACATAGAGACCAGCATGTTTATGGCTGAAAACAGGAAAGTTCATTTGCGAATTCATGCTGGCAAGCAAGTCAGCCTGGCTAGAGCACTATGGGAGAGGGGTGGTGTAAAATGAACTAGAAAGAAAGTAGATGCTTGCTTGAAGTATGCGATCCTAAGATCGGATTTTATCCTGAAGGCCTTGGGATCCTTTGGAGGTTTTAAGCTAGGAGATGGCGTAGGCAGATGTACACTGCAAAAAGTTACCCTGACACCACTGTGGAAACTTGTACCGATGGGCAAGACTGGCGTCCAGGAAAGCAGTTAT